>NW_025064914.1:0-30803 GCF_019112545.1 Guyanagaster necrorhizus
ACCTCAACTGTATTTGGTGATTGTGTATTGAGTGGTTAGGTGTTGGTGTTTGAGAGTTCATTCCTCATTCACTTCTCTTAGTCACTTAGCTGTTACCAAGCACATCACCATTCTTACCCATTGGGTTCTCAATCAGCAGATAGTCATAGAGACTAATGCCTTCAACTACATGATTACCACTATTCTTTCCATCTATTTTGAAGATAGCAAAATTCACCTCATTGCTTTCTGCTCCTAGAGCCTCCACAATGCTGAACTCAACTATGATACATATGACAAAGAGCTTTTGGCCATCTTTGAAGCTTTTAAACATTGATGCCATTATCTTGAAGGCTCTATGGACTCTATCAATGTGGTGACAGACCATAAGAATCTTGAATACTTTGCCACTACTAAGATTCTCACCCACCAACAAGTCTATTGGTTCAAATACCTCTCTCAATTCAATCTAGTAATCCAGTTCTGCCTGGAGAAACTTGGTAGAAAACTAGATGCACTCACTAGATGATGGGATGTCTATCCTAAAGAGAGAGATAGCCAATATGCCTAAGTCAATTTCCACAATTTCTGACCTGTCTTCATCTAAGAACAACTCTGCATGTCACTCTGCAACCTATATCAAAGGCTCTACTCTCTAAGCTAGTGCTATCATGAATATTGACAAACTCTATATTGACATCAAACAAGCATAATCCTCTGACTCTATGGCTTCCAATGGTCTCTGCCAGGCCAAATCAGTTTCTGAATCCTCTCTCTCTCAGTGGTCCATTAGTGAATCTGGCATTCTTTGCTTTGAAGGTCACATATATGTTTTGGACTCTAATGATCTCTGTCTTTATATACTGCAGAACAATTATGACCACATTCTGACAGGCTATTTTGGTCAAAACCAGACATTAGAGCTAGTCTGATAGAATTACACTTCAACAAAGATGCATGAATATGTTTGACACTATATCAAGTCCTGCACAGTTTGTGGATGTAACAAGACACCCAGATATCATCTCTATGGGTTGCTTAAGCCTCTACTGGTCTCCAAATGGCCATGAGATTCCATCTCTATGGATTTTATTGAACAGCTTCCAGACTCTAATAGATTGACTGCCATTCTAATAGTTATTGACCATGTTAGCAAGCAAGCCATCTTCATCCCCACTCATGACACTATTAACTCTGTGGAGCTTATCCAACTTTTTGTTATTCATATTTTCTCCAAACATAGAGTACCCAGTCATATCATCTCTGACTATAGCTTCAAATTTGTTTTTCTGTTCACCTATTGACATGCCCTCTGCATGTCCAGATGTGTAATTTTGTGAATTATGACAATGCCTTGACTGTATTACAGTCTACTATGCATACAATAAAGAATATAGCTAGAGTGCAGTGAAATAGGACCTGTATGACAACTGGCTTGAATGATGATTGGTGGAGAGCATGGTCTAGCAGCAGGATAATACTGGGGGGAAGGGTCATACTGTGCATAAGGTCCCAGCACTTGACACTAAATGTGCTAATACAAGTACAGAAAGACCCACTAAAATTAAAGAGCATATGATCAAAATATGATTAGAGCTTTGTGCATAACTTTGTGGCACACTGATCAATGATGCATAGATATTGATTGGCCAAGAGACATGTTCTAGAACAGAGAATTGGTGCACAATGAGATAAACCCAAATATTGGAATTATTGGCCTAGAAATGAGAAGATTAAGTGAAAGAAATGACCAGAAATAACCTCAAGAGTCTGAAACAACTCCTGCACATAGATTAATTGCCCTGAGGAGATAAGAGAGTGAAGATACCAGTGGCTAGGCCACTAAAAGAGCTAACTGGTGTCAGGTTGCATAGAAACAAAAGGCAGTCCTGATCTGGAGTGGAATATGCCTGTCAGACTGTGACATGCATACAAATGATACACGAGAGACTCTGGAACAGAGTTTCATACATTGAAACTACTGTATTAGAGGTCTCTTAGTAAGTACAGTAGTAGACTATTCAAGTACTATATTGTAAGAGTAGTAGACAAGTTTACAACCTTCTATAGTTGCAGTGTATTAGGCATGAAGGCCTTCTGCTCCAGCTCTGAGTTTGTGTTTGTAACTTCAGATGAGAGAATAGACTGATTATTGATATAATTAAGAGAGACCTGAGAACTGTGTGAAGCACAAGAGCTTGCATGAGACTTTAGTTCAATTTAATAAAAGGTTTTGAATTGCACTCTAGCCTGAGAATAAGAGAGCAGTATCTGAAGGGTGCTCTTTTGAGATTTTGAGGTATTTGTGATGTGAGGTGCTACAGATGATAGAGATTCAAACCCTTTGGATCTGTGGATAGGGTTTTCTTGTGTTTTATATCTCTGGATCACATAGGTTTGAATTCTGTGGGTCTATGATCAGTTTAGAAACTCATGCACAGAGGTTTGAATCTTTTGGCACTTGTAAATGAGTTTGCAAGGGTTTCTGCCTAGAGCATGAATCTTTGAGTCATGTATTATGTTTGTTAGGGATTTTGAGTTGATATAAGCAGTGCTTGGGACTATTGAGAGTTTCGTGGGAGTGTTTCAATATATTGTATTGAGCTACAGTATTCTTTGCTTTGAGGTCCAACAACATTTATTGCCACATTTTGTTTTTATAAAAAAAAAGCTTTGAGACTTAGAGAGATCTGAGACTGTTATACATATGCTATTGCTATTTATGTGCAGTGGATTCATTGAAGAAGACAATTATACTTGCTATAACTACTCTTATTATATTACAACTTCCCAACAAACTAAGAGTATTGTGTGTGTGTTGGTGTAGGTGTGATCAGTGGATAGCACTCTGCTGTATCTGTTTTCACCTCACATGCACACAAAACCTTTTTATTATGCTCTAGCTATAGCCCTCAACAAGGTGCTTCACTTCACTTCTGGTTACCATCTGAAGGCTGACAGACAAACTAAATATGCAAACCAAACCCTGGAGTAATATATCTGCATCTACTCTGATACCTCTAATTTATACATCCCATAGAGTTATAACAATGCATTATACATTGACAAGGACTGCTAGAAGGCCACAATGGATATTGAATATAGAATGCATATGCTGAAGCACATATGGGACCTAGTTGATCCTCCACTAGATGTGAACATTATGAATTGCAAATGAGTTTATAGAATGAAATGAGATGAAGATGAAAACTGGCTCAAGGACAAGGTGAGACTTGTTGGAAAGAGGTACATTCAACAGCTCAGCCTGAACTACAATGACACTTGGGCTGCTATAACTTGTCTTGAGTTTGTCTGCATGTCAGTGGCTGTTGCAGTGAAACTCAATCTTCACCTCTGGCAAGTGGATTTTGTCTTGGCATATCTGAACAGTGAAACTGGGAAGAACATTTATATGTGCCAGCCTCCTAGATATGTCATCAAGAGTCAGAAGGATAAGATATGTAAGCTTGTTTACACTATCTATGAAACTATGCAAGAAGGTCATGACTGATTCAAGATGCTTGGAAAGATGTATGATGAACTTGGATACCAAACATCCCATGCAGACTCTTGTGTTCAGACAATAGGCTCACAAGGTGAGGATTATACTATTATAGATATATACACAGACAATGTGTGGAGAGTGTCATCTAGTGCCATGGAAGCAAGTCATTGAAAGAAGAAGCTTGAAGAAAAATGAGAGCTTAATGATGTGGGGGAGAATCACTACTTCCTGGGGATGAAGATTGATCAGGATCTTGAAGCAGGCATGATATTGTTCTCCCAATATACTGAGAGAACATCATATTGAATTTTGATCTCAACTATCTCACTCTGTGATCCACCTCATTGCCCATTGGAGTTATCCTTAATAACTCACAGTCACCAGAGACCCAGGCTGAGAAGGATGATATGGCCAGGTTTCCATACTGCTGACTTTTGGGTCATATGATATGGAGACAGCTTGCAACTTGCCCAGACCTATGCTATCCAGTGAGCTTACTATCTTGCTTCTAAAGTAATCCTGGCCCTGCACATTGAAAAGTGTTGCTACACATTATAGGTTATATAAAGAGCACTATGGATTATGGTATTCTGTTCTCACATGGTGAACCATTGACTCCCATTAGATTTGTGGATGCCAATTATAGAGGTTGTCAAGACACTGTATGTTCCACCTTTGGCTATGTGTTCACTATGGCTGGGGCACCCATTTTCTGGAGCTTAAAACATCAGGCTACAGTTGCTCTCTCCACTATCAAGGCAGAATATATTTTGCTGACACATGCAGCACAGCAGATGATGTGGATAATGTCCTGGATGGAAGAGGTCCAACTCCCACAGCTGTGGCTGGCTGTGCTCTATGGTGACAACCAAGAGGCCATGGCTCTTATGAAGAATACTCATTCTCATCACAAGGTCAAACATATTTGGATTCATGAACATTTCATTCAAGATCTTGTCAGGGATGGTGACTTGTGCATAGACTTCATCCATGGGTACACAAACCCTGCTGACATGTTCATGAAGCCATTACTCTGTAATGTTCACCATGGCCACTTGGAGAGCCTCACTATTGTACTGTTGTAATGGTATGGATATGGGGGAGTGTTGCAGGATATCCATATCGTATACCCATTACCTTTTCTTCAATCTTACTATATATATACTTACTTACCTCCTGTTTGTTCTCAATCACTGTATAGTCCAGCTGTCATTACCCAGGTATCTCAGTCATTTCACCTTCGCTGTGCCCGACTGAGGTATGTATACCTTACTGTGTCTGATACTTACTTACTCATGCTCGTTCATAGATCTTATCTATATTCTTCTGTTAAAAGATCCAACACACCCATGGATCTCAGTTGGCGTTGTCGAGCAAACTCTTGCTCAATGATGTCATCAGAGAAGTCATGAATCGACGTCCGGTGAGATGAGCGAGACGAGCGGATCGATCTGGCCACAGAGGGGGGGATCGAGTGAGGAGGAGAGTGGGGATCAGAAAATGTCGCAGGATGCAGGTGTCTGATGATGGACATCTCTAATGCCGGCGTGCCTTCAGGCAGCATGATGATGCCTGATAGACGATATCTGGCATTACAGTGCGAGGGAAGTGGCAGCACATCGGCCGTAGACAATAGATTTGCATCCCTAGGGTTGGATGCGAGCACAGAAGTAGTGGTCGGGGGTAATGGGATGTGCCCCGACAATGAGGGCGTATAGATAGGTAGCGGTTGGTAACTCTCGACGTCGTGTCAAGAATCAGGACTTGTAGGTGGTCGCTGTAAGGCCGCAGAGCTCTCCGATGCTGATAAGTGGACCATCGAAGAGAGAAATCGTTTCGAAAAATAGATCTGTAAGCGTTAGTCTACTGTGGTTCTCCACAGCACAATACACAATTGAAGATGTGTAAAAAAGTGTAAAGAGTACGACACCTTACGAGGTCCGTTGACCGGAGAAATACACATGCAAACAGGGTGTATTGAACAGAGATGGTCCAGTAGACACTAGGTAAGGCAGACGTACAAGATGGCCGTAAAAAGTTAACAGATATCCCGATAAATAACCAATGAAAACTACCATGTGTAACACCGTTAGTAAGCAAGGATATAAAGCGTAATACGGATCCCTTACATTCATGATGCACTCACCTGGGTGGAAGACCGTTGTTATTGGTCGACCAGGAGGTTTCTGGCGTTGTGGATGGAGATACCGTCGTAGGGACGTGAAACCAATGCCATTGCATCTCACTACCTGAATGGGATGGCAATCTGGGTCCGTTGTAACGAATGTTGGCAATTCGAAAGCGGGCGGTACTTTGGATCCAATGGCAGAGTGATTCAACAGCATAGGATGGTTACTCTTATGCCCAAGCAGTTTTCAATCAGCGATCCGCTTCTGATACACGAATCTCAGTCTATTTAGTCATTCTTTAGACTGTTCCATCTGTGTGTCATTCGATATTATTTACGGAATACAAGTAGTCAGTACCAAATAGCCCATGACACTACATGATGCGACATCCGTTGTAGGCAGCGCGATCGTATCATAAGGTGAATGTCGGAAGTTCGTCTTTTACTGCCGCGGATCCTTTTGGACCTAAAGGACGATGAAACATGACATCAGACCGTTCATCAGCAACCGAAGGCCCGATATCCGTGTCAGAGACACGTCGAGGATCGAAATGCTCCTACTATTCATGGAGCTATCTGTCTTGTTCAGCAACAACGCGTAGGTGCTCTGTCACGTTCAAACAGCTGATAGGTCCTCAGAGGTAATGATTGCATTGAACAGCAAAACTCGACAGACATGTGTATGTATAGAAGTGGCTGTCTGGGTGTCAGACAAGAGTATGAAGAGCAGATGCTGGAACGCACAGACGATATGATTACCGCGCCATCCGGACGATTGAGATAGAGTAGCGAACTAGAGAAGACCAGTAAGATGCTCTACAGAGGAAAGCGAGGCTCACGCGCTGCAAAAACTTCAACGAGGACCAGAGTGTACGATGACGAGCGGACAACAGGTTTGTTGCGCTTCTTTAACACAGTAACCTATGCCAATTAATGGGATAGATACGATATGTCTTAACCCGGACCATATCTTATTGTGTACATAATGTCTGGGACTGGCATCCACTGTGTGGACACTGCTGTGCAGTGCCGCCTAGTACCTACATATCTACCTACCCCAACTGGGGTCGCGGTCGTCACAAATTCTCACCTATAGACAAAGTTATCCAACTGCGCTCTTCCTTCAGTTCGAATGGTTCTGATCTAGCCAATGAAGGGACGGTACAAGATTCTGGCTCAGTAATGTTATAAATGGGAATCGCTCGAGAATGCTTCTTTAATTCCATCGAAACTCCCAATCCAACTGCTTGAGAGAATCAATTTCCCCGAGTGAGCATACTAGACGCTCGCATGACTATCCGCTTCAGTCCTTCAACTGGGCGGAAATCAACTGGCACGAAGGACAGGCCTCGTCCATCCCAGAAAATGCATCGTTTTCCCCGGAGCATCACCAGTTAGTTCATTAGCATGTGATATTTCAGAATCAGGGATGAATGTCGCTTAGTGCTCGAACTGGAACATGCTTGGAGCGTTGGCATGGACCGGATCCTCTGTGTCCTTTAGGCGGGATTACCATACTTCTCCGGTTGTCTGTAGCTAGATCTGCGACTACCACCAGCATTTCCCCATTCTCCTCTCGGACCTAGCGATATGGTTCCAATGCTTGTAGTAGAATGGATGCCTTAGGTAAGTAGGCCGAGACACGATAGGGAATAGGTAGTCTCAGTAGGATGAGGCGAATGGGGCCACTGTTATCATCTGTTATATAAAGAGTCGTGACATCCCACAGTACAGAGACATCGCGCTCACCTTACAGCATGGACACCCAATCTGATGTAGTGTTCCGCATTCCTGACACTCTTACTTACTGGCCCTGGCCTCGCAGGATTAATCCTCATCATGAGGAAGTAAAGGCTGCGTCGGACGCTTGGTTTCGGTCCTTCAAAGCGTTCGGGCAAGAAGCTCAACGGTAGGTTCCCAACTACCTCCGTTTGTCCTTGTTCATTGTGTATTTCCAGAGCATATGAGCGCTGTGATTCTAGTATGATATTTCCTCTAAAGTCACAGCATATCGTGATTATTGACGCCGACCCAAGGTTTGTTGGCTTCACTAACATACTCGACAGCAACGAAGGGTACGCAGTTCGATTCCTGGTCCATTTACTTCTAATTCCCTTTCATAGAACATCTCCGCACTGGATGCGACATGATGAACCTTCTATTTACTTTTGATGAGTATACTGACAATAAACCGCCCGAAATTGTCCGTCAATACGCAGATATCGTTATGGACGCTATGAGACACCCTTACAAACCGCGACCTACTGACGAAATGGTTCTTGGGGTCGTTGCACAGGAGTACGAGTATTTTACTTGCATAACAAGGTGGTTCTGACTATCAACTACAGATTCTGGGCTCTTGCTGTAAAGTCGGCCAGCAGTACCTCTCAGAAGCACTTTATTGAAGGCTTTGAGAATTATGTGGCAGCTGTGGTCCAAGAAGCGGAGGAGCGGGAATGCCATCATATTCGGAATGTCGAAGATTACTTTGATATTCGTCGTCAGACTGTCGGTATCTACCCGGCGCACGCACTGATAGAGCTCGGCTACGACTTGCCTGACGAGGTGTTCAACCACCCAACGGTCGTTGCCCTGCGACGTCTAGGCGTCGATATGTTCATCTTGGATAATGTGGGGGTTTCTGTATTTCATCTAGTTGAGATATTCACGTTTCGTAGGACCTTGCTTCGTATAATAAGGAACAAGCGCTGGAAGAGTGCCCTCATAACATTCTGATCTGTGTTATGAACGAGCTGAAATGTGACCTCCATGCCGCACTCTCCTGGGTGGAAGACTGTTATCGGTCAACCAGGAACAAGTTTCTGATGCTGTGGACGGAGATACCATCATGGGGACCTGAGACCGACGCCATTGCAGCTCTCTACTTGCATGGGATCGCGAACTGGGTCCGGGGTAATGAATGTTGGAATTTCGAATGTGGGCGGTACTTTGGATCCAATGGCAGAGCGATTCAACAGCATAGGATGGTTACTCTTATGCCCAAGCAGTTTTCGATCAGCGATCCGCTTCTAATACACGAATCTCAGTCCATTTAGTCGTTCCTTAGACTATTTCATTCGTGCTTCTTGTTTACGAAATAGTAACAGCTAGCATCAAATCACCCAGAATCAAATACGACATTACATGATGCGACATCCTATCCAAGAGACGTATCCCTTTGTAGGCTGCGCGATCGTATCCTAGGACAAATGTCGAAGTTCGTCTTTTGCTGCCGCGGATCCTTTTGGACCTAAAGGACGATGAAACATGACATCAGACCGTTCATCAGCAACCGAAGGCCCGATATCCGTGTCAGAGACACGTCGAGGATCGAAATGCTCCTACTATTCATGGAGCTATCTGTCTTGTTCAGCAACAACGCGTAGGTGCTCTGTCACGTTCGAACAGCTGATAGATCCCCAGAGGTAATGATTACATTGAGCAGCAAAACTCGATAGACATGTGTATGCATAGAAATGGCTGTCTGAGTGTCAGACAAGAGTATGAAAAGCAGACGCGGGAACGCACAGACGATATGATTACCGCGCCATCCGGACGATTGAGATAGAGTAGCGAACTAGAGAAGACCAGTAAGATGCTCTACAGAGGAAAGAGAGACGCACGCGCTGTCAAAACTTCCTGGTTCCGTACACAAGAAGTCACCAGGGAAGCACTCGGTCCTCTCATTCCAAGTGACGAAAGCTGATTGGTTCAAATGGGCATTGAGAGAGACCGGCATGCATACGAGCCGTGGATTCCTTCTTGTCTTGGTGGCCGCAATTATCCCTTCCCGCTACTGGAGAGATGAGGGTTCCTTTAAAACGTCGCAACGACGGCGCTGCTTACTAATGTCCCCCGTCAGGCTAGGAACTCCGCTCTTGGCTCTTGTTCCTGCTATAAACCAGTGAAGGCGAGGTTTATCTCTCGAGTGGAAATCATCACGAAAGGCAGGTAGGCGAGTAATTTGTATATGCTGATGGTGGTAGGTGAAGGAAGGGTGACGATTGCTTGGTTGGACTCGGAAGTCTCCGTATCGTTTGCAGACAACGCGTCGACTCCTCGCGCGTCGCCGATGCTGAGGGAAGGTCAAACGTAATTGTATTTTTTTGGTTGGAATGTACCGAAATATTGATGAACGATGCGCAGGGTCCTGACAATTGGATGTCATGGTAGCGAATAAATACTACTGGGCAAAAGTGGGTCCACTTGAGCCAAGAAATAACGAAAGATAACGGACGCACCCATGAGCTATAAGATCGTTCCTTCAACGAGGTCATCAAGGCGCTAGAACGTGGATATCAACATAGGCCGATGCAATGAAGATGGCAACGATGCGCCCAGGAAGATGATGGAACTTGAGCACGAGGGTAAAAAGCAAGAGGCAACGGGCAAGAGATTTTCAAATTTGTGCCTCTTTGATCCTTACCGTCACGTCCACATTTCATTTTGGCCGCGACAAGTCCTACCATATTCCTTGTGTTCTTTCACTACTGAACATTATGGTTCCTATGGTTCCAAAACTCGATATTCGAATATCTGCGGTCCCGACATTGACAGCGACGTCCGACGATGGTGCAGGATAGCCCAAGCAGACTGCCAGTGGTATTGTTGACTTTGTAGGGGAGTAAATCTGCTGGCTACAGGTATGTTGTTGGACCTCTTATCGTGCCTGCCATTGCTCATTGTCACCCCTCGGTTTGTAGACAAAGCTATCTCATTAGCGCAGCGTCTGAAGAGGAGAATATTTCACCAGCATTCATGCAGGGCTCCAACCTACAGGCTATTGACAATCCACGGGATTCTCGACAAGCTATCTTTGCGTTCTCTGTTCCCTAAACCAAGTGGCAAAGCTAGGACAGAGAGGGGATGGCGGTGGAAGCACAGTGACTGCAGCTGCTGTGAAGATAACCCCCCCCCTTGAAGATAGTCGCCTCGGCTTCGCGCGAATGGGACCGGCGATGAGAACGGGCTGGTCTCAAACCTGCCAGTAGCAATCGACATTCTGTAGCAGAAGATAAATCGTTGATACAGGACACGGGGAGCTATCAAGACGCACCGGAGAAACGTTGAGCAGCGCACGACTCCTCGAGCTCCTCTCATGGTTGTATGAATGTTTCTCTATGACCACTCTTCTAGCTGTTTCGGCGGAAACAAAGCTAGGGCGTCCCGTTGCATGTCCATTCTTAGCCTTTGAAGTCGAAAGACACGTTATTTGCTGACATCCTAAATAGCACTGTTGTCGCTGCGGATAGTGATTCAAGATACCTCGGCCAATCCTCAGGAATTTGATTGGGAAGATACCAGTCCGTATATGTGGTGGACCTACGTAGGCGCACCAGGTTCGAATTGGTGGCAGCAAGGAAGGGGAGAAGAAACTCTGCTTCAATTTCAGCGGCAAAGAACTCGCGTGTCCTGGTCGCTGTCATCGTTACCTTCGACCAGATCAATGTTAACGGCGAAGCCAGAGATTGTGATGCGATATGTATATGCGCTTCTCCTCCCACCACCACCATCAACTTCGACTCGTTCCTCAAATGCCAATCACCGCCGCTCAATGCTAGCAGCCTTCCTGTTTTCCTACCATCGGTCTCAAGGTAACCAACAGAGCGCGTTGTCCCTTCCAACCGTCTCTAGAATTTTCTATAGAGGTATCCTTGTCTTTTATGCTGAAAAGGCGCGTCTAATTCCGAACTTACAGACATTGATGTTCGCCATTGGATCTCGTCGTTCTTCGAGAGAGCGACATTGGCACGAAACGGACCCTATCGCTGGAAAAAATACGCGAGAACTTATTCAGTATGCTTCCACCACCACTACTTGCAGCGCTTCACATGCCTCCCTCAGTCAATATACTATCGCATGCATAAATGCTGCAGGCGTCCTGTGATCTAGAGTCAGCAGACCTTGTAAGCACTCAAATTTTCCGCGTTACACATGACGTAAGCGGTACTGTTCTTTGTTTAGCGACCATGATTTCTTTCATTAGTGTATGTGCCCAACTCATGGATCTCACTGCCGGACAAAATGATAGTATGTAATCTTTTCCCTATATTGCTAGCCGTATGACCAACAATCTTCCGTCCATCCCACTACAGGCCTCTTTACTAAGCACCTTAATGTCGCCGTTCGGTCATGCTCGCTATAAATATCAGCATTTGCGTAGGCTATCGGCATGAACGCATGGGAGCGCAGACTCCGGTTCAAGATCACATATAAAGCTGGGAAGCATAGACCTCGTCCTTCACTATCCCTCGTAATGGCTCCCAGAACCCATGAACAATTAGTCGCAAACCAAACCAGACCCCCACCCGCCGTTGTTACCGCCGACCTAAGCGGGAAGACACTCGTCCTGATTGGCGCCAACACCGGTCTGGGATTCGAAGCTGCGAAGCATTTCGCTAGGATGAACCCTGCGCGGCTAGTGCTGACTTCAAGAGACGAAGCAAAGGGGAAGAAGGCTCTAGCCCGCATGTTTCATTCGCTTATCACATTTACAAGCCCGGCTCATCCTGGTATTCTCAGAGATCGAGGAGGACACTGGCTATACCAAGGCGGAGCTTTGGATCATTGATCTCACGAGTTTCAGCAGCGTCATCCCGTTCGCTGACAAGGCCGAACGGGAACTGGGCCGATTAGATATCCTTGTGGAGAATGCCGGTGTCGTAATGTGGGAATACGAACAAGTCGAAGGTTGGGAGAAAACGTATATGGGATCTTCTTCCAGAGGATAAAGGCTTACCATCATCTCAGTATGCATACAAATAACCTCGGTCCCGGCTTACTCGCTATTCGTCTGATCCCCAAGATGCTCGAAACGGCTCGCAAGCATTCCGTCAACCCAAGACTGGTGGTCGTCGCCAGCGACACGCATTATTGGACGTCGATTGAAAAGGACGTCATCGCTTCTCCCAATATCCTCGTGAAGCTGTCAGACAAGGATTATTGCACAAAAGAGTACGTCCAAATCCATATGATCTACCCCTCGCTGTCGCTAACCTGTGAACAGAGTAATGAAACGCCGATATTCTGATACCAAATGTGCGTAACACGTTGACTCTTCTTCACAATGGATGGACCTGCCTCATACCTTCGCCAGTGCTCAATGTTCTCTTTGCCCGCGCTCTGCAGTCCCATGTCCCAACGATCACCGTTAACTCTGTTAACCCCGGGTTCTGTTTCTCGGGCCTCGGATCTGGTGCTCCTCCAGAGGAGGCCGAACGCCTAGAAAAGATGCGAAAAGAGCTAGCGTTCACTACAGAAGAGGGGAGCCGGCAGATAGTATATGCTGCCGTGGGGTCTCCAGATGACGAGGAGAAGCTTCGGGGAAAGTATATTCACTTGTCTGAGGTCGTGGAGGAGAGCGACTTTGTGATCAGCGAGGATGGCAAGATCGTGCAGGATAAGGTTTGGGTGAGTAGCTTTTTTGCCGGGGCCATTTGTGGGGTAGATGGTTGATTTGTTTGTGTTTAGGAGGAGATGTTGGAGATTTTTGGGAAAGTTGATCCTAAGGTCCCGGAGGTGGCTAAAGCTCATCTAGCTAAGGCCTGATATTCGCTAGTTGATGAACATGTAGGATGTAGGGTGATGAGTGATGACGCGTCGATTTGCATCATCATTCTCTTCGTCTGTTTAAGAAAGCGAGCTGGTGTTAATTTGGTTAACCCTATACGTTATTATCTATCATGCATCACTCAGTTTTTCGTCTTACACTATGTCGATTCGATTGTCAGGCCGGTCCGCAACGGCCTATGTCTGGGTGACCTCTCGGTGTTTTATATTGTATATGCACGAATCTTGACTTATTCACGTTGAACTAACATTCTGTATGATTTCGCAAGGGTAGAAAAAACTCTGTTCGCCCTGCTGTTGTTCCTCACAAAGTTTGTAATGTTTTGCTCAAGTCATTCAATCCTTCTCTTTTGCCAAAATCAGACCTGTTTACACTTACTATGCTTGCATGTAATGGATTAGCTACAGTTATCATGACCTACTCTACAGGTGTATTTGTAGTGATGAAAACTGGAAAATGTATTTATGTTCGAGTTGGAAAGAGCATCAAAAGAGAAATAGATGTCCGTGAGCATAATGAAGAACAATATATCTTAAGACAGTAGAGTAGATACAGCATACAAAACAGAGGATGAGGATGGCTATAGCGAGATGGAAAAAGAACTTTTGATAGCAAACAAGAGCTTCTGGTAAATAGTCCAACCAGTGGTAACATAGAGATAGCAAGACAGTGAGTAGTGAAAGGCAAGACAACAAAAGGACAACACGAGCCGCAATTTTACGGTAAAGACAAAATTCCATGTGGTACCTCGACCGACCGGGATCCTTACCACCCCGAGTTCCTCTCCCCCGCTCGAAGACAATCTGGAGCCAGCTATATCATCGGAGAGATCCTGCGCACTCCGCGCTGCGACGTTCTTCCCGATGAAGTGAACACAGGTGCATGTGGTGTTCCAGCTCCCAGGGTGGCGGTGTATGTGTAGATGATACCCAGTGATGGGTAGATGATGAAGCCGCACTGGATGAAGGAGAAAGGAGCCGGGAGGGAGTGATGAGTCGGCAAGCCAGAGCCAGGGGCAAAGGAAACCTGCTAGAGCTTCCACCAGCAGTACGAGCCTGCGATTGCAGCCGTTGAGCGGCGCGCTTCATCCCACAGGTGTCGCGTACCTTCTTGTGGAGCGAGGAATGCCTTGGATGATGTTGAGGTGGCTGCTGTGGGGCACGATACCACTGCGGCCGAGGGCGAGAAGGATCACGACGGGGTTCGGGTTCATGGCTGGGGAACGCCGAAGCGGGTGTGGTAATAAACGTGGGCAGCGTCGATGTTCGAGGCGGAGGAGCGGTGGGCGGGAGCGGGAACCTGTCAAAGGGGGGCGGGGGAAGGCTGAGTGGCACCGGCGGAGGACCGACGATGCCCTCGGGTCCCTTGACGACTTGATGGCAGGGCTTGTGCGGGTCGGTTTGAGGGTAGCGGTTCTGTGTCTTTGTCAGCCGGTGTTCGACTCGTCTGTGCTCAGCGAGTTTGGCGGCGGCCGAGAAGCGTCTGTACATCGGTCTACAGTCGAAGCACATAAGGTGCTCGACTTCGGGGCTGAGATATTAGTGGTAAGTACAGCTATTATAGAAGATGGAACATTGGACGACTCACTGCTTAGCCCGAATGTGAGCTTTTAGGTTACTGAGCTGCAGGCTGCTGAAGGGGCAACCCGACTCAGTGCTCAGGCATGGGAATTTTCTGTGTCGGAACCATTGTCAGAGAAGAAAGAGAAAGATATAAAGCATTTCTGACTGTGTTGTCAAAGGCTCGCCTGTGAGGTGAGTCTTTTCGTGTCGTTGGACGTCGTGCTTCCTCGTCATTTTCACCCTGCATCCAGAATACGTGCAGGCATAGATCTGTGGGTGCTTAGCTTGAAGGCGCTGGAATAAAATAAAGGTAAGTAAAGAAACAGGCGTAAGAGCAAAAATAAATTGTCTGACCGCCATGGGAGGGATCAGGAAGCAAGGGTAGGTGGGAGGAAAATGTCAGAGGGTGTTCTTGCAACGATGCAAGTTGAAGGATGACTTTAAACCTGGTAACCTGTGAACCAGTGCTGGATCGAGATTTTCAGCCATGTTCTCCTGCGGAAGACGCCGTAACGGCTGGTTAAACTGTAATCAAGATGGGAGCAGGACAGAACCACCCAGGAACAAGGTCCGACATTGTCGTTGTTCTGCGAGCGGACACGGGTGCTGATGAACCCTGCATCTCCGTAAAGGGATCGCACTGTGTTTTTCCCGTTCCTCTTGCCTGATTACTGGCCTAACGACTCCAATACTTACAACTACAGACGGAGAGAAACACACTATGAACGGGACGTGAAATGGGGAAAACCCAGAAGAGTGGCTACTACCTGTCGGAGACGATCCTTTTTTGGATACAAAGTAGAGTTTCGTAGCGCGTGCACGCTCCCCGAATTGGCGCAAGATTCATCAATAATGACAGCATCTTTTAAGGGACAAAGTACTCAGACTGCTAAAAAATTCGACGCTCGAGTGACACGTCGACACTTCAGCGAGATTAGTACTGAATGGAAAAAATTCGATACTAAGACCACCTTCTTGTTCGGCACAGAAAGAATTATCATTGTCTGTTATTTATGTTTCATCAGATTCTCCGCAGCCTGTAGCGAGATTGACACTGAAATCTCGATTCGAGTCCTCGTTGATGATCATATCTGAGATTTGAAATATATGAATGCACCAAAAAATTGTGGGTCAGAAGGAAAAAGTGAGCTCAGCACCAAGTAAATGAACCAGGTAATAACTTCCTCCTAGCGCCATTCGCTTGAAGCCGCAGGGAATTGGAGACATCGAGAGGCAGCAGTTGCAGGGTGAAAGTTGCTACGAAGATTGTCGGCTCACGTAATCATCCCTCCTTTTTGCCTTCTTACCACGACGACGACAGATTCAGTAGCAGCTTCGTTGATTCTCGGTGTCGTTGAAGGAGCATATATCTGCTGGTCCAGCCAGGATCCTGGATGCATTACGGCAATATTTTGCCAATGTTTTGATTTTAGCACGTAAGGTCGAATTTTGTTCCCTGTATCCTCTGGATTTTCATGCGGCGCCTCTTTATAAATACCTCCAGAACCTTCATAGCATTTTACTACTAATATTTATGCAGCATTGCGGGCTAGATTGATGGAGATGCAAGGAGATTTTTCCCTCTCTGCGGTATGCTATTTCCCCCTAAGATCTCCTTCTCGATCTTGCATGATCTTTGCAAGGCTCTTGTGAACGTCTAGGCTGAGATCCTTTCAGTACTCGCTATCAATACTTTGGTAAGAGATTTTAGTCTCTACATATACGCTCGAATCATGTTATTAGCATATCCTTCTGATAGACCCACTGTGGACGGGCCTTCACTCCAAACGAAATTCGACAATACTGGTCTCCCCTGCATCCCATACACGCACAAACTTCAAGCCAACCTCCTGGCACAGTTCAATGAAATGCTCCAAAGTGCGCTCTTGACTGTTGAACAAGCACATAACTGCCAGATCCATGTTGTACTGGGTCATGCCCCCCGCACCGTAGTTGGGCAGAAGAGGTTCCGGCGCTAGCTTAAGATCTGATACCGACCCGGGCGTGTTGCCGTCTCTATTCACATGCTGAATGATGTAGTCGTCTGCGACCATAGTCAGCGGCGGAAGACATGGCGGAGAGGAAACGTACTGATTAGCAGACGACTATTCGCCGACATAGCGTTCACCAAATTCCTTAAAATCATTTTGCATTCTTTGTCCGGCCAGTCATGTCTAGAAAAAATGGTAAGTACCCAGCCCAGGCTTCATGAGGATGCGACTAACAAGATATTTTTCAGCTTCGGATCATTATGGTCAAAGGGAGAAACAATCAGCATGAGATGGCGTGCTCACAAAGTACACATCACAACCTTTGACCGGTAATTCCGCAAAGAAATCCATAGCTTTGAATTCTACGCGCCCTTCGCCAATAGCCATTGGGCAGAACTTTGGCCAAACTTCGTTCTTTGCCACTTCGATCTGTGCAGGTACATCTTGAAGCACGATGCGCAGGTTGGGATAGGCATCAACCAACTGCATAGAGACGATGCCGATTCCTCCTCCCATATCGCATACAATGGCACCATCACGAAGATCGCTCCACGGAAATGCATTGACGACAGCTGACGTTTCAAGGAAGTCACCCCATCCTTTCATTCCCTTCCCGAAACGGATGCCTTTCGCAGCTCCGATATCTGTTCCCTATTCTAATTCCGAACACAAGAACCTGAATATCAGTGGAACGCGACACATACCGGACCCTGATACCACGAGAACATTGTTCCAGGATACTTGCTCCAGGAGTTGAAAGGAGTGTGGACAGGCGAATATGAATGTCCCCAATCCGGATCCTTCAAGTTTTCGGTGAGCATGGCGGCCGCTTTGTTTGTCTCGTCTGTTCTGAAGCAGAGATGGATCATGTTGGCGTTTTGTTCTTTCATTCGAGGACCGGACTCACATAAGATCGGAAAAGGCCGATGCACCGTTTGTGCTCAAGAGCATCATGCTGAGTGCTGTTCAATCCTAACAAAAACCTTACGTTTAGCATGGCACGGTTAGGGTGAGCAACGAGAGCGCAGAGCTGAGCGCATGCGCCCTCTATCGTTTGGATGGCTTCTCTCATCTCCGTAGATGATACCTGATCATCTAAGGGATGGGGAGTGGTGTCGTCCAACGAAGGGACGTCAGGTTTAGCCGTCTTTGCGAAGGCATCCTCTACGGATTTGGTGGCGTTTGAGATGAGAGAGACAAGCTGGGACAGCTGGGAAGTCATATTTTGGGTAGGGAATTAGAGTCCCAAAGTCTGTGGCTTATAAGCGCGACTTATCGTCAATATTGTGATGCAATCCCTATATTTGTCGTCAGAAGTAGGTGTTTAGCCAGACTCCTTCCCATCGAGTGCGTCATAGGGGAAGGAAAGCTCCTTCATAGTGCTCTGATTGATTACTTCAACCAGCGTATATGCCGTACGCCAAGCTAGCTGCACCCTCATTGAAGAGAAAGGGAAGCTTCGTCACCTCGTTCTCGTGTCTCGTACATTTCAGAATATCGGCCCATGCTGTGCACACATCTCTGCAATCGGCGTCCGCTACCGCCGAGTAACACTACCTAGCTACCTCACGCAGCAAGGTCCTGGTGGAGGCTCGACGCAGCGCACCAGCGATGCGGTGTTCTTAAGGTGATGTAACGACACGTGAAGCAGCAGGTTAATTGGGTCACTATCATGAGGCTGTATCGCTGTCTTCTGTCGTAAATGCATTGAAAAGTTCCGGCGTAGCTCGTAATTGGTCATAAACCGGAC
This sequence comes from Guyanagaster necrorhizus, assembly GCF_019112545.1. NCBI lineage: Eukaryota > Fungi > Basidiomycota > Agaricomycetes > Agaricales > Physalacriaceae > Guyanagaster > Guyanagaster necrorhizus. Next base: position 18,486 of record NW_025064914.1, read on the forward strand.
TGGTAACGCACAAAAAAAGGGTATCCGCATAACCATAAACCAGCCATGAATAACCGCCGAAAATGCGACTTCAAGTTTCTACACCTTGGGTAGTAATCAATGAACTTTTGCATATCAAGACTTACATAAGCGACTTCACCTCTCTTCCTACTGAATTCTCCAGGAAGTGGTTGATTCCGAGTCCTATGCTTGTGGACGGTAAAGTGGGCCCTACCTAATTTCAAATTTGACCTTTGCCTTTCTCACCAGTCTACCTACCTTCGCATTCGAAATCCAGTTCTGCACTAATAATTAAGGCTGATCAATGTGAGTGTCGGCATGCTGACCTTGAATACGAGCAGAGTCGCGAGTACCACTGAGGACTAGTGGAAGAATACCGCCTCGTCACGATAATGGGGTCATTGGTCAGAGAACAGACCGTGATGTTCGACGTTGGAACATGGGATCCAAGGGCAGAGTATGTGTTACACCTGGTCGTTTATTCCCTTCTGATAACACTCATCCATCAAAGTATATAACGTCGCCCCGTATTAGGTGTCAGGGAGCTTCTGGATCTCGGCAAGTTTCTCAGAGGTGGGGACACCTGGTGGACAATCTTTCATATAATCTCCGATACACATGATGCGACAGTCCACCCACCGTGACGAGTCCGCCAAGAGGTGGGAGGATATCGGCAAAATAGTGGGGAATTGAGAAGAACTCGTCCAGTTCGCCCAAGTTGTCGAGATGCCCGCGTCTATCCATGTCGATGATTTGCCAGTATTGACCCATCGGTTTCGAGGGTGAAGGGAAGAGGAGGCAATTGTCTTGCGAGTAGCCTGAACCAGATTTACAACGCACGTCAAGAGATAATTTAACTGCTGCTGACGCTCTTTAAATTTGAGCGTGTGCACATCGAGTGATCGTCACTCCGGTGTTCATCCGTAGACGACGATGCTAGGAGACTTCCGAAAAGGCATCGAGTTCGGGTCGTGCTATATTTGAGACTAGCTGCTCCAATAATAGTCGTAGGCAGGCTGAGCAACCGCGGCAGGTTCTTGGCAGGTTCTCGGCAGGTTCCTGTTCTGTTCCTTGTTCGCAGAAGTTATCATCTTACTCCACGGTGTAATTCTGCGCATAAATGACCGATAAATTTGACTTCCGGCACACATTGCCCCGCTAACACGTAAAGAAAACGAGAGTGAAGCCTTGAGGACCTATTTCGACCCGAAAACCTGGTATATGTTCATCTGCGTCGGACGGCCCATAGATAATGAGGTGAAGGTGATCATGCTAAATGGATTCTGAGATACTCACAATTTCTCATCCTCGTCATACTCTGAAATGACAATCATGGGTGTGACAAATTTCTCGTCATCATAAGAACCCTCAACATCGCTACTGTCTGGTGGGCGGAAGACCAGGAAAACGACGCTCAAGGCCGCAGAGACCACAAGCGTGCACAGAGTCGTGAGCGCTAAGAGGAAGCACGGCGAAATGAGGGCCTGTGGGTAGACAAGGACGAGGAAGAGGAGGACTGGGTAAGCGATGAGGATGATGAGGAGGGATTCTTGGATGAACGCGTGGGCTGAGTCGACGGCCGTGGCAGGCATGATGGCGACTGTTAAAGAGCGTATAGCGCCGTCGAGAGCGGCGGGGCGATGGGCGTAAGGAAGGAAGAAGGTGACAGGAGTTCCAGGGTCCTTTTAGGAGGATCGGACCGAGCTGCCGCCCTAGACTTGAAATAGTCATTGACGACGGGCTTATCGCTGCTTGGCAGGAACGCAAGGCACATTTGCAAGAGGAGCGGTGATGCCCATATCGGGATGACGGATCGAATTAGGCTTGCAATAGCTGCCTTTTTTTGCCTCCCGCTAAGAGACCTGGAGGACTCTAAGAGCTCATTAATGCTCAGTACCCATTACTTCAAAAACTATTCAAAGTAGCGACACAACTTGGCTTGCGCTGGATACAAAGGTTCTTGCTGTCCTCTCTGAAGATCGTTAGAAGACCCCCACTTCTATCCACGCTTATGAAGCCCGCTCAAAATGCTAGTCTCACCGATTCCGGGAGCTCATAACAAAGAAGAGATTGCCATCAATAATGAAGACTCTACGGAACTCTTCATCTGCATGGACCAGCCTAGAAATAGATATCGACGTGGCGACTACCACCCCACTCAGGTTGGCGACGACTATGCGATCGGAAGGTACACCATCACCGGAAAACTGGGATGGGGAGAATATTCAACAGTCTGGATCGCACGCGACAATGAAGCAAATATGCAAGTCTGAACTTTGTGTATGACTTTGTGACTAATACCCTACGCAGCGATGCGGCTCTCAGGATCATGACTGGCGCGCGCCTGAATAATTTCATCTCCTTACTTTTGTGCTGATACCTAATCAGACGAGGCAACACAAGCGCCAGAACTCCACGAGCTCGAGTACATTCAACACTTGCGCCGCCAAAACCCCACGCCCGGATACCCGCACGTCGTCCACCTTACAGACTCGTTCTACATCGACGACACCTATGCGTCGTAACCGAAATGGCCCTATGCAATCTTCCCTCTCTGGTAGAGCAATCCTTTGCTGGCTACAGAATCCCAGAACACGGTGCAAAACACGTCATACGAGACGTGCTCTCCGGCTTAGACTACGCTTACAACGATTGCAACATCATATACACAGGTAGGCCCTTCGTTTTTTTTTTCCTTCTCGTGCTAGTATTAACATTTGCATAGATGTCAAAATCACCAACGTCGTGACGACAGTCCCACAAGACGCGCTACCCAAAGAGGGTTTGGGGCACTCTAATCTCTGCCCAGCAGCACACGTTTCCAGATACCGATGGTACACCAGTCACGATAACAGAGAGCCCCAATTGTTCCCAAACTTGATCCAAAGGCGTGGGGTGAGCTTAGCTTCAAGTTGATAGGCTTTGGTGTCGGTTACTGTATCGATGTCGTCCACTCCTTTCGAGTTACGCTAACGTACACTCGGAAGCTTGCTACGCGGACAAAACCGACGAACACTTTACCCAGGAAGTTTGTCCTGTCGCTATACGTCCCCCCAGAGGTGGCTTTACGTGCTGGCTAGTGCACGTCGGTTGATATATGAAGCGCCGGGTGCATGGTACCGTCTTTTGCTATCCTGTTGAAAAATGCTGATTGTGTAGCTGTATGGCATGTTCGTTGGGAAGCCTCTGTTCCACCGTTCGGTGTGATTCACTGCTTCTCCCCGCCTACCAGATGCAGGCCTTGGGCGAGTTCCCCACGAGCCTTCGGAATCGCAGTCGATTGAGCAAGGCGTGGTTCAGCAACGATGGTGAGACCGAGTTTTGTGGTCTCCGAGTTCGTGTTCAGCTCCTTGTGCACAGGTACCCTTCGACACAAAGATGTATTTCCCAAGAAGTCTTTGGAAGCTTTGATAGAGGAGCAGAGTGGTGGCGCTGTGATATTGTCGCTGGATTGTATGGATTTTATGCGTAGGACGTTGACTATCGAGCCGAACGAACGTTCGAGTATTGAGGAGTTGTTGAGCCATTGGTGGCTCAATTCTAACTGAGATGTTCCATGTTATATATCTATACGATGGAGCGGGTCTCTACATACTTTTCTCACGAAGCAAAGATCTATTGGGCGAAGGAGTATGGTCGTAATACATCCACATCACGTATGATCGTCTGTTGCTCCAATTCTATGAAGACCATTCAGAGCAGCTCAAAAAAAGGTACGACCACGAAACTGCGTAAGTTACCTTGAAATTGAATGCGAACTCGTCCTCTGCAGCATCGACCCTTGGAGGATGACGTCTCTGCGGACTCTGGATGATTTGTCGTGCTGGCTCTTCGAGTGCCATAATTCCTGGAGCAGGATTTGGGATGGAGAACATGCCGAATTTGACTCACCCCTAGCTGGCGTAGCATATGGATTCAAGAAACAGACGGGAGCCAAACATAACGTTCACAAAAACGAGCGCCCTTTGGTTCTGCGGAAGTATCTACAGCACTCCCTTCAAGTGGTGAGTTACCTGCGCGAGTACATTGTCAGTGCATGGATGCACCAGCCCTGGGTGTGCAACAATTGACGACAGCCACAACAAGGATTCCATGACGTGCCTGTTATAGGAGCCGAATTTGTTCTCCAGCACCTCCACGCTACCCATCCAGGTAGTTCTGTCGTGCCATCGTCGGCCGTCGTCAAGATTCGACGAGGGAACTAGTAAGTAACCAGCGGGATCCTAAACGTTGAGTATATGCGCAAAATCAGCTGTAACGGAGTACCAGGGATTAGCGTGGTGAAAATAGACGCGATAGTACGAAGCAGACTGAAAGGAAAATCAATTGAATTTCAAAATCAAATCTGCCTTCTACTTCTTTATCTCGTTATCGTTTTCCTGGACCACCGAAATTTTCGCTCGGCAGTAGATATGAGCACTGAAGAACCTCTGGAACACAGTGAGCACGTGTCGTCATCTAACGCCGCTTAACGCATGTGTGTCAATGCGAACAGCGGATTTTTGATCTAACAGTTTCTTTCCCTCCGATTTCGCCCCAGCACCGAGGCCGCATCCATCCGAGTCGCGAGGACTGGGTCGCTAATACTCCGGAAATTTTTATGCGCCGTTTTGGTAATGGCGGATGGATCGGGGGCCAGGCGATAAGGACACTGCCTTTCGAAGGGCCAGAAAAGGTGGGAAGGTAAATCTGATTATCATGGCCGTGGATGCATCCGAGTCGGAAGACAGGGTGGGAACATTTTCTCTGCTGTTTTCGTAATCAATGGATCGAGGGCGATACGGATATTGCTTCTGGCAGAGATGGACTGGTAACATCTGACTATAATGGTCGTGGACTCGAGCTCCATCTTTACTGGATGATGTCTCAATTATGATCTTTCAGTCTTGAGGCATACTTGGCTGAATTTGTAGTGGCATGAACATACTAGAAGCCGTGGACTAGTCTGTTCCTTACAGCTGTTTGGATAGAGTTTGACAGTGACACGCTTTTCGTGAAAGAAGAGAGCCGGAGTCCGAGCCTTCTTTCATCAGCTACATGCCGTCTTCCTTTCCTTCATCACACCATCCGAAGCAGTGCTAAAATTGTCTTTCCAGTTTTCAAAAATTCAAAGTCAATGGATCCCGCCACCTGGTTAACAAGAAACTAGCAGGAGCGTTGAGTAGAAACTGAGGTGAGGTTATTGAGGGATGCGCACCAAAATGAAGTTCATTTGATGGCCAAAGTTGGAATGGTCTTCATCTGTATAAAAATGCCTCAGTGTCATATCTTCACTTCTTGATATGTTATCTTCTAGCTGCTCATATCGCACTAGTCATTCCGACAGTAACGTCGACGTAACACCGTCCAGCCATTGCTTACGGGACAAGGGCACAAAGCCTACGCGTTTAATGGTCTGAGTTTGCCGTACTCCTCATCTGGGATGGGTTTTGCTTGCGTGTCAGCTCAGAATCTCTAAGGCCAGTGACGTAATGGCTTGATGGCCATTGATGTTCACGTCATTGACTGCGGCAATCGAGATCGCTTGTTAGGTTCTGTCGTAGTGTGCCTCATGTTCAATTGAACTTCTAAAGAGTCAATTGCCCCAGGCAAGCGTTTTCGCATGCCCATTCATCATGTCACCTCGGCACGAAGTAACTTACGGCATTAATTAAAATCAACACGTCCGTCCCGTTACAAGCCTGCTCAAAGAGTAAGCCACATTTCTTCCCGAAATATCATATGCTAATGGTAACACACCAGCCAAAGATTTCTGCCTAATAATTTAATTCCTAAGGCGGATATTGATATGGTCTCCGCAACTTGTCGACAGCTTATTCCTTCAGGAAAATTGAACCCATTGTCATTCCGACGATTGTAAATGTATAAAAGTTCAGAACATATCGCGATTACAGAAACATCAGCTTCCCTTGGCAGCATGGACACTCAATCTGACGTTGTATTCCGCATTCCTGATACCCTCGCTTACTGGCCATGGCCACGAAATAACAATCCTCATTACGAGGAAGTAAAGGCTGTGTCGAATACTTGGTTTCGGTCGTTAAAAGCATTTCGGCCAGAAGCTCAGCGGTAGGCTCCCAGGTACCTCCGTTTTTCCCCGCTCATTGCGCATTTCCAGAGCATATGAGCGCTGTGATTCTAGTATGATATTTCCTCTAAAGTCACAGTATATGGTGATTACTGACGCCGACCCAAGGTTTGTTGGCTTCACTAGCATACTCGACAGCAACAAAGGGTACGGAGTTCGATCCCTGGTCCATTTGCTTCTAATCCCCTTTCATAGAACATCTTCGCACCGGATGTGATCTGTTCCACGTAGTGTTCGCTTTCGACGAGTATACTGACAGTGCACCACCCGAAATTGTCCGACAATACGCAGATATCGTTATGGACGCTATTAAAAACCCTTCCAAACCGCGACCTACTGACGAGGTCGTTCTTGGGGTCATTGCACAAGAGTACGGGTATTTTATTTGCATGCCAAGGTGATTCTGACCATCAACTACAGGTTCTGGGCTCTTAGTGTAAAGTCGGCCAGCAATACATCTCAGAAGCACTTCATTGAAGGTTTTGGGAATTATGTGGCTGCTGTGGTCCAAGAAGCAAAGGATCGGCACCATCATCATATTCGGAATGTCGAAGATTACTTTGATATTCGTCGTCAGACTGTCGGTGCCTACCCGTCGTACGCACTGTTAGAACTTGGCTACGACTTGCCTGACGAGGTGTTCAACCACCCAATTGTCGTCGCTCTGCGACGTCTGGGCGTCGATATGATAATTTTGGATAATGTAGGCTTTTCTAGATTTTCGTCCTCTTCCAACGCTCATCATGTTCCTAGGACCTCGCTTCATATAATAAGGAACAAGCCTTGGAAGAGTACCCTCATAACATTCTGACGTCTGTCATGAACGACCGGAACTGCGACCTTCATGATGCACTCTCCTGGGTGGAAGATCGTTATCGGTTGACCAGGAATACATTTCTGAGGCTGTGGACGGAGATACCATCGTGGGGACCTGAGACCGATGCCACTGCATCTCTCTACTTGCATGGCCTCGCAAGCTGTGTCCGGGGTAACGAATGTTGGAATTTCGAAAGTGGGCGGTACTTTGGATCCAGCGGCAGAGCGGTTCAACAGCATAGGATGGTTACTCTTATGCCCAAGCAGCTTTCAGCAAGCGAGCCACTTCTCGTACACGCATATTAACCTCTTTCGTGGCTCACTATTCCATCGTGCTGCTTTATGCAGTCCCGAACGCCTTGTGTACAAATTCTCAATAATTAAAAGTTTCATATATAAGGATTGTCCTCTTCTGTCTGCTCGAGAGATCATGTTTTGTGGTGTGCTGGATACTATGCTACTTAGTACTTATCCGGAGGAAACTGAAACGCACTTTACTTGAGAATCAATTGAGAGTACTGCAAACACTTTACCAGGAGGCTTGTCCCATCCGCATATGTCCTCCAGAGGCGGCTCTACGTGCTGGCAGGAATAAATCGGTTGATATATGGACCGCCGGCTGCATGATAGTACCGTCATTTTTACCTCCCCTTGAAAGATGCTAACTGCATAGTTACATGGCATGCTTGTTAGGAAACAGTGGAGTAAATCGGTCGATACCTGAAATGTTGTATATTGTATTGTAGGTCTTCTCACTTGTGGACCCATTCCGATCTTTCATCCCGAGATATGTAGTGGGACGGACTCGTTAGTAGACACGAGAAAATAAATAACTTTGAGAAGTGTATTGGAAAGGAAGAAAAAAAGTGATAGCATGCATACAATAGTAATTGTACTAATACAGTGTAGCATCTGCAACTGATGGTCTGTATATTAAAACCACCTCAAGGTGAAAACAAGAGTCTCAAGGAAAACCAATTAAGAGTAAGGCATTGGAGTCTATCTATGTTCACTACTTACCTTCACACCAAACCAGATATAGATGTCAAAGTTTTCAAAAAATGAAATGCATCAGTTTGGGTCCTCCATCCACTGAGAAGCAGAGAAGGGACCTGCAGCTCTGAGAAAATCAGCTGAATTCTACTGGCATGGCCATGAATTGTTAACCCACCATGACAGTAATTGTCTGTACAAAAAACCACAAACACTCATCCCTCCTGCTCCATCAAATGAATGCTCTCTCTACTCATTCACCACTTGATCACTCCATTATGATGAAAATTGATTGCAAGTGCCACAGTCAGTATATGCAGTGGTGCCAGTCTTGCAACCTCTAGGATATCATCAATCCAGAATAACAGGTTCTCCACTGTGGACACCCTGGAATTGTAGAAAGCAAGTGCCATTATATCCAGACTTGATGAGCATGGATACACCTCAACAGGCATGCTGACCTCAAAGATCCCAAGATAGCAAGGCAATGCAAGAAAGACAGGAAATGGTGATGTGCTTGGTAATGGCTAAGTGGCTAAGAGAAGTGAATAAGGAGTGTACTCTCAACACTAATATCTAACCACTCAATACATTATCACCAAATACAATTGAGGTTAGTTGTTTCAAGTATGATAGAAGCACTCTGCAGTCTTGAATAAAGCAAGAGAACAGTTGATAAATATGGTTATTCAGTCTTATCTTGCCTTCTAAGATGCAATACTCATGAGAGTAGTTTATCATGATTGTTAAGTACAATTAAGACTTAGAATTGATGCACAATTGCACTCCAAATCAACTTAGAATATTCTGAAACCCAAATACTAAGTCTATCAAGCACTTAGGCTTGACTAGCTGCACTCTTGGCAGGCTAGCAGTCCTCAAAACTGAAGAACTTGTATTCTGACACTGAAACCCTTATAGTTTGGAACTCAAATTAATCTAAAACCCAAAATACAGTTAATATTCCAGTCCTATCCTGTTATGCTACCACAAAATAATCACCAATGTCTGGCACTGCTTCCACCAGAGTCCAAGTCTGGATTGCACTGTTGCTGTTGATATAGAAGTATGATAAGAATGATGAGACAAGCAATGAGAATATGAGGAAGAGAAATGAATTGGCAAGGCTGGTAGAATATGTCCACCAGTGTGGCAGTGGTATTCATACCAGACAGTCAAAGAGTTTAGTAAGTATATTAAACCTTAGCTCAAGACTGAGATACATTGCTGTAAGATACTGTCTCTAAATACTTTTGTTGGATTAGCAAGCAGGAGCTCCATCATATTCTGCCGGCCAAGCTCAATACTCCTTTATGTCGGGATGGACTATATATATTGAATACAGTCTGTCAAGCACCCTCACCATGTTTCTGCTTATCACTACACTGTGTGAGGGTGAGTATCTACTTATATTACTTCATTTATGTCACTGATTGGTATTCTGTAGTCTACATTATAGCTAACAGCATACTCTATTAGGTGCTACAAACATGCATCACTTTCTTAGAGATTATATGGCCCTGAGAATTACTCTATCCCATCCTTCATACTCAAATGACTTCTGCCATTGCTGCCTTGACTACAGGCCTACCATCAAATGTCTCCACACTGAACACATCTGATGACAACTGGTCCATCTTCTACCTCTGCTTTTCCACTGGTGTTCAAGCCAAAGGGAAATGGGATCACTTCGATGGATCCAAGCCCAAACCCTCTCTCACTGCACCCACAACAGCTCTCATGGCTGAGCTAGATGAATGGGAGAAAGATGAGGCTGTAGCCAAGAACCTCCTGCTCTCGAAGATCTCTGACTCAGTTGCTATAAAGATTCAGCATCTTCTCACAGTTGCTGTAGCCTGGTCAAAGATTGAAAAAGAGTTTACTGATAAAAGCAGCTATGCACAAACCGACCTTCAGCAGCAGTTTATGGAGTCACATTGCCTGGCCAAAGGCAATATTCATGAGTTTCTTGACAGTCTGTTAATGAAATAGGAGTCATTAGCTTCCATCAGTGTCATCATCAAGGAGAAGAATTACCGCTCAACAATTCTCACCTCTATCTCTCCCTATCTTGCTAAGCATGCATTGACTCTCCTTATGGCCGCAAAGCTTTTTAGTTCCAACAAGAAAGTTGATCCCAAGAACCTGATCTATGCCATTTCTGAGGAATATGACCAACTGGAGCATGAGCGAGCCAAGCGTAGTCGGCAGTCTGAAAAGGGAAAGGACTTGGAGCAAGATGAAGCCATGTCTGTTTCATCAAGCTCAGGTGGCAATAAGAAGGGCAAAAAACCCAGCAAGAAATTATGCTGGGGATGTAGAAAAGAAGGACACTTCAAAAACAAATGCCCTGAGAAGAAGTCATCAGACAATGACAGCAAGGCCTCTAGATCAAAGGGTGAAATAGCCAATGTGGCTGAGGAATCGTCAGATTCAGACTGGGAAGACGGCAGTGCATTCAGAGTTGATGATGCTAATGACATGCTATCGCTGACTGCAGTTTCTGAGTCAGACAAGTCTGAAGTTGAGGGCTTATCAGAGAACTCAGAGGATAAAGACAATGGTACTGACCTTTTTTCAGAGGTTGATGATGAGTCATGGGATGAGCTGAGCAGCACATTGTTCTCAGATGTTGACTGGAGTGATGTGAACTCCTTTGTTGACAAGCAATTGGATGCCACATCTGGCATGCTGACTTTGGAGGATGTATCTGCTTCTGAAGAGTCAGTTGCAGCTGTTACCAACACTGTAAACTCACCCAATGTTCAAATTCATACTGAACTCTATGACTCTGGCTGTACATGCCATATTTCCCCTTACCATGATGATTTCAACTCATTCCAGTCTGTTCCACCCAAAGCATTCTATGCTATGAACACTCAAAAATTTTCTGCAGCTGGAAAGGGTGTGATGAGCATTGATATGCCAAATAGTGCAAATGCGAGCAATCTGCAACTCACTGAGGTCATGTACTCTCCTGAAGTTGGCTATACACTCATTTCAGTTGGCTGACTTGACAATCTTGGTTTCAAGTTGACTTTCGGTGGCAGAAAATGCACCATCCATGCACCAGATGGAAAGGTTGTTGGGATTGTCCCAAAAGATGATGGTGGCCTATATTGGATTTGTCATGAGAGAGATTTGGCTGGGACAGCTGAGGAGATGCTTACTCTAGATCAATTGCACTGCTGCATGGGCCACATTTCACCTGAAGTTGCTCACCATCTGGTTGAAAAAGGCTTCATGACTGGAGTAAAGCTTGACAAGTCATCTGGAGAACCACGGTTCTGTGAGTCATATGTCTATGCTAAAGCTACACAAAAGCCAGTGTCTAAGGCTCAAGGGGAAGAATATGCAACCAATATTGAAGATGAAATTCACTCTGATTTATGGGGACCTGCACCTGTAGAATCCCTGCATAAATGCTGTTACTTCATCTCTTTCATTGATGACAGCACTTGTTGGGCTTACCTTGAATTCTTATGCCAGAAGAGTGAAGCTTTCACAGTGTACAAAACCTATGAAGCTTGCATCCACACTCAGCATGACCACCCTGTAAAAATCCTCTATTCAGACCATAGAGGTGAATACTTTGACAAAGTGTTTGTCTTGCATCTGAAAAATGCTGGCATGGCAAGAAAGATGACTGTGCATGATATGCCACAGCACAATGGAGTGGCTGAAAGGTATAATTGCACAGTTATCGAAAAAGTCAGGGCTATGCTACATTCAAGTGGCTTATCTCACTTCTTATGGGCTGAGGCTGTTCGCCATGCTATCTGGGTCCTCAACAGAACATCGATAAAGGCTCTAGATAGAATGATTTCTTATGAAGCTGTCATAGGGAAGAAGCCAGATCTAAAAGGGTTGTGGGAATGGGGAGAGAAATGCTGGGTACACCTTGAGACTAAGGCTATGAAGCTGAATGGCCACATATATAAAGGTTGGTGGATTGGATTTGATGAAACAAGCAATGGATCCCATGTCTACTGGACAGAGAGCAAGATGGTGTCCATCAAGTGAAATGTCTATTTCGACACAACTCATATTGCCACTGACGATCTTGAAGAGGAGGAAGACATTGAGCTACACAAGATTCTGTCAATGCCAAAAACTCAGTCCAATCCACCTACTGCAAAGCCATCACAGGTGTCACCTACCCCCAAAGTCCAGCCTACAGTCCAATCCATAGTTGAAGAAACCCATTCCAGATGCACTCAAAAGCCTAGCCAGCAGGTGCTGGACCTCATCTCTGGCAAAGGCAGTGTATCGGCATGCCCAAGCAATCTTGTAGTATCTGTTGGTGTTCAGTTACCAGTTGCCAATTGTTGTAAGTAGAGAGCAGAGTAATGTAACAGAGAACTAGAATTGGCCTCTCGAGAGAGAAACGTTCTACTTAAATACATTTCGTATTACTTCGA
>NW_025064914.1:35208-62093 GCF_019112545.1 Guyanagaster necrorhizus
AATAAGTCCGGATCACGATCCAAGTCAGCTGCTGCTGACTGGCATCGTATCTTCGAGTACATTCTCGTACTCGCTCGGGATTGCTATCCCAACACCAATAAAAACAATGAACCTCTCAAGTTTGAGGAAGAAGGAGAGGCAGATTGGTTGATGATACTCGAGGATGCTGACTTTCTTGAGGAGTATGCCATGGCCATTTCAACAGCCGATATAGAAGCCTTAGAGCTATGCAGTCTAGCTGAAGCAAAGCATCAGCCTGATTGGCCTTTGTGGAAAGATGCAATACAGGAAGAGCTTGCAATGTTGAAGACTGCAGGGACTTGGAAAATTGTTGAAAAACCAGTTGGAGCAAATGTTGTGAGCTCGAAGTGGGTCTTTCAAATCAAGAAGAATGCTGAGGGAGGCATAGTCAAGTTCAAGGCTCACTTGGTATCACAAGGGTTCTCACAAGTATCTGGCATCAACTACTTCAACACTTATGCTCCTGTTGCAAGGCTTGCATCTATCCATTCAATCTTTGCTATGGCTGTGGCACTCGACCTAGAGCTCCATCAAGTCGATATCAAGGGTGCATACTTGAATGGAAAGCTCACCAATGAAGAAATCATTTACATGCATCAACCTCCTGACTATCCTGAGCCTGGCTCCCATCCTGGTCAAGTCTGCCATCTCATAAAGACTCTATATGGTTTGAAGCAGAGTGGTCATCGCTGGTATCAATGTCTCATTGAGATTTTGGTGGTGCAGCTGAGATTCAAGCAGTGTGATGTTGATCAAGCCATGTTTTACAAGCAGAAGGGCTGAAACTTGACTATTATTGCTGTCCATGTTGATGACTGCATCATCACAGCATCATCATTGCATCTAGTGTGAGAGATAAAGGAAGGTATGGCAAAATACATGGAAGTCACAGATTTGAGGGAGCTGCACTGGATTCTCGGCATTGAGATCATGCATGACCATAAGTCACACTCCATTTCTCTTTTCCAACACTCATACATCAATGCCATTGTTTGTCACTATGGCTTTGAAGACCTCAAACCAGTCTCTACACCAATGGATATTAATCTCCATTTGTCTTTCTTTCCTGCACCAGCCTCCACTCGAGAAATTGCAGCTATGAGAGATGTCTCTTACAGGGAGTCTGTTGGCTCCTTGATCTGGGTTATGCTTGGGACATGCCCTGATATCACATTTGCCACAACAACAGTCTCAAAATATTCAATGGCTGCTGCAGAGGCTCATTAGAAGGCTGTAAAGCACATCTTTTGCTACCTGAAGGGCATGAGGGATTACTGGCTGATGTTTGGGGGAAACAGAAAGGTTTTGCATGGTTATGTGGATGCTGATGAGAGCATGGCAGAGGATAGGCATGCCATTACTGGGTATGCTTTCATGCTGAATGGTGGAGCTGTTTCATGGTCATCTAAAAAGCAGGAGATCATCTCACTTTCAACCACTGAGTCTAAATATGTGGCTGCAACTCATGCATCAAAGGAGGTGCTCTGGCTTTGCAGTCTGCTCTCTCAGGTTTTCTCACCAATTACTGAGGCTACAACTTTATTCTCAGACAATCAGTCTGCTATTGCACTCTCAAAAGATCATCAGTATCATGCCTGAACCAAGCATATTGACATTTGCTTCCACTTCATTCACTGGGTCATCAGTGAAGGCTCTCTTCATCTTGTTTACTGTCCCACTGAGGACATGGTTGCTGATGCTCTCACCAAGCCTTTATCTTCAGCCAAGGTGAAGCACTTTGCTACTGAGCTTGGACTTTGCTCTGCTTGAGGGGGAGTGTTGAATTAGCAAGCAGGAGCTCCATTGTATCCCACCAGCCAAGCTTGATACTCCTTTATGTCAGGATGGACTATATATATTGAATATGGTCTGTCAAGCACCCTCACCATGTTTCTGCTTATCGCTACACTGTGTGAGGGTGAGTATCTACTTATATTACTTCATTTATGTCACTGATTGGTATTCTGTAGTCTATGTTATAGCTAACAGCATACTCTATTAGGTGCTACAAATGTGCATCACTTTCTTAGAACTTTTCTGAAAACCCTTCACCCTACAGGTGACTATTGTCCTGTCTCCACAGTCCTATCTCATTGTTTTAATGACAATAACCATGTCCATCTGGTTGAGCATCATTGTCATTCTACTATGCCATTGCTACAGTGAGGATATTGTATGCCACAGTGGTTACTATAAAAAGGGCATGAAGCAATGCCTGCTATTGTGCTGTTGCTAACCAGTTATTATGTGGTGCTGAGTAAGATGCAGCTTATTGTGTCATCATAGTGCTGTCATCCATAGTTTCCCCATGGTCAAGGCCATGCTATAGTCAGGCTTAGGTAAGCATTGACTTACTAAGCATTGGCAGATAGCAATTTTAGGAGTAAAGTGTTAAAATTGTGACATATCCTTTCTAAGTGACAAAGTAAGAGGAGAGGGAAATTGCAGGACAAGCAACCCACTCCCCATGGTCAGGCCTTCTAGCTCACTGTAGTTGGTCCTTAAGTTACAAATTAACTTAAATAAATCACTAAGTCAAAGCAGAACTCAAAAACTGTTGTTCCAGGGACTAACTACAGTGAGCTAGAAGGCCTGAACATGGGGGTGGGTTGCTTGTCCTGCAATTTCCCCCTCCTCTTACTTTTATACATACACAACTAGATACAGAAACTATAAATAAGTGAGCTGAATAATGATTTCTCTTGGCTAACCTCAAAATCAGGCCATTATCTTGACTTAGCAATGTCTCTAGACCTGCCTAGTACTGCCCTAGATCCAGCTAACCTCCACACAGCTTTATTTTAGGCTCCTAGCGTCTGGTGGTATCTGGCTCCTTTATATTACCCAGAGCAATAATTGTTACCCTGGGCTACTCTGGGTTCCTGGTCCAATTGGATCTGGCTAGACTGGTCCAATCTGCTCTACTCTTCTAGTCCCTTAAGTGACCTGAGAATGCTGACAGACATTTCAAGTCAAACTCAGAGTGCTAGTCATAGATTATTAGGTTCTGTTTTGTTACTACTCCTGGATGAGATGCTGTCTCTACTCAATACTCCACAGCTACCCAGAGTCTGCTACCTCTAGCTACCTCAGAGTATACCCATCTTAGTGGCATATAAAATTGGCCCCATTTGAGGTACCATTTCTAAGTCCAACTTGACTTAGGATTTTTATCTTTAGGTCATGCCATTTCACAAAGTCCCTCCTGGACTTAGTATTGGTGACTAGCATGACTATTGGCTTGGAGCCTCAGCCATAGTCCTCAAGTGGCTAGCCCTACAGTTACTAGTGTATCTTAGTGTATTATGCTGAATTCGCAAATTATAGGGCTGGATACATACACAGCATATCAACGGCAACACCTTGTATCCACCTGCTAGGACAGTCTTCAATTCCAAGTTCCAAGGATCCAAGTTTATTCGATGCATAGGTACTCGCTGCGTTCGTTCCTCTAGGAGAATGGGGAAAACCCCCAAGGACGGTATGATGTCGGTCACCAGGTCATTCAACAGGACACGTCCAAGGAATTCTGTCAACCAGTGAGCCAGGAAACCTACTTTGTCGAGGTGTATCAGGAGGTCGACAAACACCACGAGGTTGTCGGGGTAGTGAACGAGGCATGGTGTTGGCCTTGAATACCAGGGTCGGATAGTACAGAGGCGGATGCGAGTAAGCCAGATGGTGAGTTCATTTCGGGAGGCGAGCTCTTTAAGTGGTATTGGGAATGTGCTAGAAACAAGGACTACTGTCGTGTAAGGCGATATCGAGATGACACGGCATCCAAGGAATTTTGGGAGCTCCTTGATAGCGAGAAATGTATAGCTGCCAGATATTTTTGTAAGGTGAAGCTTAGACTGAGATAATATATGCGCTGAGCTTACGTGTGATAATACCTATCATCATCAGGCCATAGTTCAGTGTTGAGCAAGCAATTGGCCGCGACCGTCGCCTGTGGGGAGATTTCAACGTTTGGCACAACGTAGAGCGCCATGTTTATCGGGCCGTGGGTGTAGTCTCTGGTGATAGAAACCGGTTAGTGTCGAGCCAAGATCAGGGCTAGACAACGCTTACGGAACATTGCTCAGCCACATACGAGTAAAAGCCTTCGAGAAGTCGATAGGTCTCGAGCTGTCCATGTTGGCATTGATCTTCTCGAGATGGCGAATTGGTTCGAAGGGATTTCCATCCATCTTGGGATAGTCTGTGCCTTCCTCGACGATATCGCGGTCCTGACAGGCATGTCAGAAAAGAGAGGATTGCACCTAGCCAGTACACGTACGAAAAGCGATGGACTGGACTTCCAAGATAAGCTGATGTCCGTCTTGACCTATAAACAAGGTCAATAACAATCATCATCGTCATCATCATTCAGTCAGCGGAACCTTTTTAATGAGATCTGCATCACCGCTGTTCGTCGAAGAATTGTCCTTGATCGTTTTCCAAATCCTCTCCAAACCACTGTCTCGCTTCTACAAGGTTGTCAGAGGGATGAACACAGACATTTTGTTATACCACTTCTCCTCCCTGTGCGCATCGAGTAATACCCATCCAGTCCCTGCTTCAAGGCCTTTGCACATAGCCCTATACACACATTCCCGAGCCTTCCCAAGTCACACATCTCGACTTAGAGGATCGCTTGGCCCGGGGCACGGCTGCGCGAAGGTTCTTCCAACCAATTGGATGACCTCGTCATCCGTCATTACATCCCCGATATGGATCGCCCGCTCACGTTTCAGTTCGCGTAGATCTCGAGCGTAGAATTTATCCACGACCTCGGGAGGGAGATCCGGGTTCGGCTCAAATTTTTGTGCGCGCGAGCTAAAGACGTGGCGGGCCAGCACGCCGTCGACGGTCTTACGGGACAGTCCGTCTCGCCAGTACGTCAAGGAGCGTACAATTTTTGGTGTTGCTCTGGGGTCAACGTGTATGCAAGCAGGAACTCTGAGGGGAGTTGCTTGGAACCCGTTGATTAGTCTCTTGACAACCTCTTGAAACCTGGAGCAACGAATGAGTTGACAAATGCCAGGATAGAGAAATAATACTAACCTGTGGTGACCTACGAGGGCATGAGGACACCCAAATAAGTGTAGAATATGGTGGCTCTGATTTCGGCCTCGTCTTCAGAATTACAATTGGCGATCAAATCATCCATGAGCATGAAAAGAACCAGATCCCGAGCCAGAGTTGTTGGATGGATGTCAAGAAGAGTTAGATGTACTCGAAAATGCTTCTTGTCCCGAGCTGCAGGAATGATTTATGTAGAATAATCAGTGTTCCAAAGACATGTCGGGCTAGCAGAAGGAGATTAGTCACGAGCAAAGCATAAGGGGGCTAACTCACCATCCCCGCAGCCACCAAAGAAGACTGCCAACTTTGAGATCCTTGGAAGCGAAGCTGGCTCAGGCAGAGAGGATTTTCGTCTTGCTGTTGAGGTTCTCATCAATCAGGAAGTGACATGGGTATATCATGGCCGATTTATGGTGGGAAGAGTCAAGAAAACTGAAGGAAAAAATTATGTATTACTAACCTTGAAATACTCGAGGCCCGGGTGACTATCGGGGAAGTCAAGCCAATAGCGGTTAAGATTAAAGGAAATACATACGGGTCACACTTTGACTTCGGCAGTTCAACAAGCCTCAATTGGGCGGCAGCTGAAGCGTCGGGCTTCTCATTCTCCATACACCGCCAATTCTTCCACTCTTTGGGCGACGATTCCGGCGTCTCGATAGTAAAGGTATTTTTAGAGATCAACTCAGATGAAATGGCACCACCACGAGTGCCGTAGATAAGATGTTTTGCTATTCGTGTGGACAGGCGTTGGTGCAGATTAATACCGCCGTTCGGTTTTTTAACAGCTCGACAGATCGCTTCAAAGATCCCACGATAATCTCAGAGCTCATACAAGGCAGCACTTAGGTCGGAGGGAAATACAGCATCGTGAGGGCTCATTTCTTCGGCCTGTACGTTTTCTCCGAGTCAACTGAGAATGGGAAAGTAACAAGTTTGCTCCATACCTGCTGATATTTTTCCGCCGCCCTGAGACGAGAGATAAGGTAAGCCATGTTAATCATAGAGAGATAATAGGCACTCGTCGAATCTTGCTTCTTTGAACAATTGGCTCGCGTTTTATTTCAAAGCAGCTGCAGCTGTCGCGGACATGATGAAGCGTCGTGTTTAGGCAATGGCTAGGCTTGTAAACCCACTGAGGGCGGTAAGGTGGGAATAGGTCGCGTTCAAGCAACGGCCTTCACGGGGTTCGGGTTCGAAGGTAAAGATGAAAGAAACATTGCCGGCGGCAATGTTTTCCAAAAATACTTTAATCCATCGGTCCGAAATGAGCCGAGATATCAGCATCATGCACACCTGTGTTACTAGCAGAGACAGCTAATTCATGCAGTCTTACAGTCTTGTATACTTCTTGGATGCCGTCAAAATGAAGCAACTCTTTAGAATTTTGGCCTCCAACCTGTCAATGAACCATCGCTTGACCCCCCAGGAGTTTCTGTCAAATGCCGTGCTGGTAGTCTGGCCTATTTGCGGAGAATACAATTGAGTCCGGAATACTGTGACACACCCAGAAATCGTTATGTTCCAAACATTATTTCGGTCTGAAATTTGCTAGCAGCAAGAGTGATGTCAAGCAAAATCATCCCATAGTGCTGCTTTATGCATTCCCGTGCGTTGTGTTATTAGTTATGATTCCTGGAATAACACTCAGTGCCTTCATTAAAGGTTTTGCATATACGGACTGGCCTGCTCGGAAGATTGTGTGTTGTGGTGGGCTGTATATACTATGGATATAATACTCGCTGATACTATATCCTACTTAGTACTTATGCCCATTGCTGAGGAACATTACAACCAAGATTTACCTGAGTGTACTGCGCAGACAAAGGGAATACATAAAGCTGGATAAATTACGTGGCCAAACTGGTTTTCCCTCACCGCATATGGATGTCCGCTTGGTAATGAATTGCCATTAAAATAAGGGGACGTGGGTGTCGGTATTGTCTCATTTTTTCTGGGACCCATTATTGTGTAAATCTGAGCGTAAATGAAAGTAATCGGAATCGTTACGGCATGTAGTGCTTCCAAATCGCCGCCTCTACTTCTAAATCGTCGTCATAATCTGGAAATATGTGCCGGAACAAGTTCCATCATCACTTGTACCTCTGCCGGATATATATGGCCCGCGTATATTCCCGGTATTCCGGCATTCATACTGCACATTCCCAATCAACCAGCCCAATAGGGCGTATCTGGTTATCCACGAGAATATTCGTTGGCGTAATGTCGCCGTGAGTGAAGCATATCCTGTACTTCGTCGATTGCGCTTGACTAGCGCAGCACGATCGTGATCTTCGAGGGGTTCCCATAGCGTGCAAAAATACTGAGCATGAAATTCTTCTTGTGACGCAAAGGGACCGACGAGTTCTGCGTCTCGGATCCGATAGCTAAGGAAGGAAGCACCATTGACACCAGATATCGCATGGCCCGGTGGAGGCAACGCTCTGAGCTGGGCGAACCACCCACGAACACTGCTTACGAACACCGACGCCTGTTCCTCAGACATGTCATCGACTTTTACACTACTGAGACCGAACTCAGTCCCGGGGATGCCTGTCGAGAGAATGAGGTTGCTCTTAAGGTTTGGAAAGTATGGGTGTTTGGGGCCGGACGATACAACGTCTAGGATATGCGGAACTGGTATAGTGATGTTTTCTGAGACGAACTGAGTAGCGATAGCCTCGCCGACGGGCACGCCGTACCCGTCCTTAGCGTAAAGATTGAAAGGAAGCCGAATGACCCGTAGTGCTACTTCGCGGGTGGTGCCATTTTGCGATGCGCCATAGCAATCGATAGCAGGATAGTCGGACAGATGGGGGGAAACCTGAGCCAGAGAGACCATAGCAGGCTGGAAATGCTACCGCTTCTATTTGACGAGTCAACGATGTATCGAAGGCCACAATGGGGATACCTTCGATCGAGAACCTCAACATGCAGGGACTACGCCACCCTGCATGACTCACACAATTTACTACTGTCCAGTCATCCAAATTGCCCTTAATAGTCCGACACAGAATATTATTTTCTGTTCTTCGAGGTCATGGTAAGTGGGCAAATGTGACTCAGAGCATGCGTATCTCAACTCTCCCCAATCGTTATCTGGATGAATCTGAAGCTCTTATCGGCTGCCGCAGACGATTACGGCGTTGGCGTGAAGAGCACGTGCGCGCTGAACTCCGACAGGCATCCAATCAGTAGCGACTGAGAGATTGTATCAGTAATACATGGAACGTGTCATGAACTTTGGAATTTTCGAAAAGATATCAAAGCAGCAAGAATCCACAACAGTCGTTACAAGCAAGACGTAGAATTGATCATAGTTTTTCTTCAAGCCTACGAATATTGTCAAGCACATATTGTTTATCACGCTGAAGCTTCTTCTCAATCGAGATAACACCTGCTGCGCCGTCAATCGGGGAACAATAAACTCGACGAGCTCGACAGCCTACCAGACATGAAATTTTCGAAGAACGACGTGTGGGTAGATCTTGGCACCCCATCACGCTCGCGGTGGACGGGCCAATCCGGGAAATATTCATCCGGAAGCTTAGACTCCAGTTGTACTATTGCTTCGCTCACGGGGATGTAGCACCCGTCGTCAGGAGAGACCACGAGGTTGCTGAATGGAGACACCCAGCGCTGAATTCTAGAGTTCATCTCGCTCCATGGTTTGACTACGAACGAATGCGGTTAATATCATAGAAGCGAAGACTTTTTGAAGAGCATACCGATGCCTTCTAAAGCACAGAGCTCGGTGTGGCGCTCCTTCAGAGATTGGATCCTGCAAAGTGTTTCTGCAGATGGGGGTGGTCTCGGTACTGGTTGGCTGAGCTGGTACAAAATGGGATTATCAAGATATGTGTCGTCCATTGTGCGACGCGACACGAGTCTTGGGGGCAATGTCGCTGTAGGAAAACAGAGAAGACGTAGCAGTATAAGTACACCGAAGCCATTACCCCTAGATCAAGGTCAGAACACTCGGTTTTCTTTTGTTGATGAAGTTGCATTGTCCGTGGGACAATAATGATAGCAACTGGGGGCCGCACAACATCCACCAGAAGAATTACGTCGCGACTTTCCTGGAACAGCCCACCAATCGAAGTGATAGCGTTATCAAACGGTTGAAGGGTATAGATACCTGAATTGTCAACAAAAGGGAGTTATTGTTGAATTTTGAGGCGCCGCATCAGGTTCCCCGTCATGGTTGAAAGGAAAGCCATGTTGACCCTGGGTGATCCGGGCCGAAACAACCGGTACCTGTACATCAAGTTGACAGTGAGCATGTCCTGAGTACTTATAAGAGAGCACCATTCAACATCCACCTGTGTCTTCCTATCTTCTGAATGTTACAATTAACATTAAAGAAGCATTACACCTTTCCCAGTTTCTCAGGATCATACAGATTATGGGGTATCACCGCATGCCAATGTCGTGCGATATTCATTGAATCATCGTACTGCATTGCCCCAACCATGTTAGTCAAGATCTTAAATCCCTAATATGGTGCCAAATCTTTGTCTTTCCGCAACACATCCACGTCGGACATCTCGTGTGATTCCGTTTCGACGTTGACGACAACCTGGATAAAGATAACTAAGCCCTGATACCGAGAAATGAAAACCATCCAATTAGTATCAAATCACTCACTTCTGCAGGGCGCGCGCCGGTCTCGATCTACCGAATGTTTCAAAGACGACCTTATCCAATTGAAGTTATTACACTCACCCCGGTATGGGCCGCGCCATTCCAAAACCTAGGCTCCGTCGTCATTCGCTGATGTGAGGATCGCTCCGAGTCGTCAGTAGTCGAGTACTTTACAGCGCGCTAGAAAGTTCCTGAGAAAAAGCGACAGACAAAACACGGATGTATCACAAACTGCATTCAGACTTGAAAGAGCTGGCGGTGAGAGTAAGTTTCGGGCATGATGGAATGAAGACAATGACAATGCACCGGAATTAGTATACAGTTTCGGTATGAGGAACGCAATTCCTAGCGAGATCATAAATGGGGCGTATGATACACAAAAAACTTGCTCACCAAAATAGTAAGGCTTGTTCTACACAGAGAACATGAGCATATGACGACGACATAAAAGATAAGGCCCACCGAAGCGAGGTACAGACTAAAATCGACAACGGCGAGTAAGGATGTCAAGAGACCTTTCAAGGAAGTGAGACAATTTATTATCAGGAACCCGAGCACAACTCACCATTTTGCATTGTTACTAGCGCCCGAAGTGATTAGTATCACATTCGGAGAAAACGTTATTGCAACTCACGCCTTATAAGCTTTCTCAGAAGGCGGTCTGTCCTAGGGAATGTTCCCCTAGCTTTGCGCAAATAACTTGTGATGATCAGAGTAATAGCCAAATCTCCTAATGCGCCGGATATCAGCCAGATGAGTGCGACCGCCTTGATCTTCCGAAATTTGCTGAAATCCATAATGATGGCCGCATATATTCCTGTCCCTATTCCACCAGCTGTTGAAGCTATGGCACATAGAACGACAAACCCGAAATAAAATGGATTTCTTGATGAAATAGTCACTGAGTCGCGCCCCAAGGGGCAAAGCAGAAGCCATACCTCGTCAATACCCAGACCCTCCAGGAGAAGAAACCTTGAACCATGGACGCCATGAGGCCTGAGAGCACCGGATCGGTGCAGACAATCCAATCGGCTGGCGGACGGTAAGCCCAGTAACTATCAAAGGGAGATAGTACATTACCTCCACCGAATGCCGCCGGGTTCATAAAGTTGTCTATCAACATATTATATGTCCTGATGTACTAATAAATGCCGGGAAAAATACAGATTTTAGAACTGAGCATACCAGACCATTACGAAGACCGAATTGATGACATCCAGAGCAAAGAGGGATACGACGAAGATTTTGAGATAAGGAGGATCCCTATAGTGCTGTGAGGACACGTCGCACAAAACACATAGACACCGACGTCGGGTAGCGGTCGATGTATAGAAACAGCTGGACCATCATGACGCCTAGAAGCAAGATGCTTAAAAATACGCCTAGAGGTAACGATGATATCAGCTAGGCACCACTAACAATGATAAGCGCAACTTACAGACAAGAATCATGCCGAATGGATCGCTGATGACGCTCATGTCTGGAGGAAATACTAGACAGAAACGTCTAGGCGTGAAGGCGCGCTCTGAAGATATATAGAATCTCTCTCCGAATTGGCGGACTCTTAGCAACACATCATCGGTAGCACTGTACAAGCGAAGATATATTCTTCATTATAAATATTCCCAGCGGTGGAGTAAATATATGAAGGGCAATTCGGCCATCATCGTTGTCGGGCACTACGAGCCAAGGTCCATCAAATAAGAAGCACCTGCGCATGTGATTATGCAATGTAGTACGTTAAAAAACAGCATCCATACCTCATGTGTTCCACAGATAATACAAGCAAAAGACAAACAGTGAGGTAATGGCGCTGGTGGCTGGCCAGTGATGGCGTTGGTATCTTGGTCGGTGTTGGTGAAATAGAGTCGTTTTGTGTCAGCTGACCACAGCAACGGAGGCGATATCCGGATGGGGTAACTCGCTTATAATTGGTTCTTCATTTCGTCCAGTCACCAGTTCCGGAATCCGGTCTGAAGATGCAGGCATATGAATGTTGCGGTCCTGAACATTTAGGCCTAGTGTTCCTTTCCTGCGGTATAATCGGTATCATGCGTCTCAGATTGCAGGGTACCAGCACCTGCCGAAACCGACCAACATCATTATATTGGACCGTCATCTTCTCTGATTTCTGATGATGTTTGGCTGCACATGGCCCGGCAATTAGGGTCCGAGTGGAAGATTCCTAACCCTCTTTTTGTACTTGCCGTCAATAAGATCCTTGTTACCTCAGGTCTGATAAAGTCTACCTCTCTGTGGCTTGATCTAGCGCTCCATCCTTCCCAATGGCTCTGTTGTCTGTGGCCAATTTTCTTGCTTTGGGGGCCTTTGCATGGGTTTTCATCTCTCTCCTACGCGGGACACGCTCGGGTCCAATTCCTCCGGGCCCAAGGCGACTGCCTATCATTGGTAATTTGCTTGATATGCCCACAGAACGAGAATGGGTAACGTGGGCAGAGTGGGGGAAAAGATATGGTAGGTCTCATTGACTCGCGAACAGTCTGACAGAATTGTCAAGTTCACCTACGTCACAGGAGGAATATCTTCGGCGACTGTGCTAGGGCAGACAATCATTGTCTTGAATTCATATAATGTTGCCAAGGAACTACTCAACAATCGTTCTGGTACGCCCATTGATTCCTTCGACTACTTATACTAACACTAAATGCCATTAACAGCGAGATATTCGGATAGGCCTCCGATGTCAATGCATATCCTCTCTGGATGGGGCGATATAGTTCTCGTTCTGGGGTACGGATCTGCCTTCCGTGCACAGCGCAAGCTATTCCACAAGCTCCTGGGTACAATGGAAAACCTTCAGCGATTTTACTACATAGAGGATGAACAAACACGCAAATTCTTAAAGGACGTCCTGCGAGATCCGGATCATTGGGTTGATCACGTTCACGAGTAACGTACTCCATTCAGTAGGACTTCACACTCTCGCTTATCGGCATCCGGCTGGTTGGCAGTGATGTGGCATCAATCGTGCTCCGGATCGCATATGGATACACCATCAGCAAAAACGACCCTTTAGTCGCTAAGTGCCGACAGATAACCGCCGAGTTTCTACAAATGGCTTCTCCCAAGTTCCTCGTGAACAAACTTCCAGCTCGTATGTGCATCGTTCCGCTTCTTATTTTTTTAATGACAATCAGAACTTGTGCGGGCAGTTCGGCACCTACCTGATTGGATTCCAGGCGCGGGATTCAAGCGACTCGCTAAGCGATGGAACGCGAATGTCCAAGAGATGACGCTTCAGCCTTTCAATTGGGTGAAGGATCAGATGGTGGCGTATCTCTTCTTATCTTCTATCTCCCATGACTTATAATGCATAATTTGCACTAGGCCAAGGGTACTGCAGAATATTCCTACGTATCTTCAAATCTTGAAGATGGCGAAGACGAGTTTGCGATCAAATGGACTGCATCGACAATGTACGGAGGCGAGTTACCCTTTCCCGTTTGGATTTCGACACATTAAAACTGACCTTAAAGATCTATAGCTGGATTTGACACGGTACTGTGCTCCGTCTCATCTTATGAACTGAACTGACGCCAGAGCCAGACCGTCATTTCTATCAAGACCTTCTTCAAAGCCATGACGATGTTCCCTGAAATACAGCATCGCGTTCAGGCAGAAATCGACTCGGTTACTGGCGGTGAAAGGCTTCCTACTCTTGCCGACCGGGACGAAGGGCGGCTTCCTTACACTCTCGCCGCGCTACAAGAAGTTTTCAGGTGGCATTCCCCCATACCGACTGGTGCGTATGGCATACTTTGGTTCCAGTCACCAACTTAAGAGCGTCAGGTTTCCCTCACCGGACGATGGAAGACGATACATACAACGGTTACTTCATTCCGAAGGGATCGATAGTCATCTACAACATATGGCGAGTCTCGCGTATTCCCTTTTTTTAGGCACACTGCTTCTCAACTCCATTATTCCTGCCAGGCAAATGTCTCGCGACCCAGAATTCTATCCTCACCCCGACGTCTTCGATCCCACTCGTTTCTTGGGTCCGTCGCCCCAACTGGACCCTCGCGAGGTGACCTTCGGTTTTGGTCGTCGGATCTGTCCAGGTCAACATCTCGCAGAGGCATCTATCTTCTTGACAGTGGCGAGGTCGCTCGCAGCGTTCAACATTACAAAAGCTCGCGACGAGAATGGTGTCATTCAAGAGCCTGTTCCGGGCCAAGTGTCAGGCGTTCTCAGGTATGATAGTGCGTTCTAGTTTACCGTTGAATAATGGTCTTGATACCCCTTTTCTAGTGATACGTTGCCATTCAACTGCGTGATCAAGCCAAGAAGTGAAAAGGCCGTACATTTAGTTAATGAGGCATTCTGAGGTGTAACTACTTCGCCAACGATAAATCGGCTATTGACATACCTTCCCTGCCGGTCCAGAAACCAGAAGAATGAGCAGCTCGGAGAATCCGGGCCCTTCCAAGTCCCGAGTGGACCCGAGGAATGGTCGATCCTCCTACCCTTACTCACCAGCGATCATCAGGAATTCCCCAGTCTTCTGATGACGTCGACTTGCCAAGTTCAAATCCCGGAAACAAATGCCTGACGTTCTCGGAGGGAGGACACCCGTCGGGATCACTAGAGGGTAATCAATACCACAGACCAGCGAAACATATCAGAGGGCCAGGCAAGGATCTAAAGGATTTCCTGCCTCTGCGAGATCTTGTCCGGCCAAAGAAACGTTCGTTGCTACGATCAATGTCATGGCGCGCTTCTGCGTTTGAGTAACGGTCAGTGCTATGGCAGTCTGCGATCCTGGGTGTCAGTCTTTGTCAAAGCCGATGTCGCTCATCGAGAAGGGGAATATGAGACAGGAGAGAGATCAAAGGGAAAAAATTGGCCAGCCCAACCTGTCTTATAGTGTAGTGGGCCCAGTATCGGGCCGCGGCATCTCGGCATCGTGCTATTTCAAATAACCTACTAGAGGCGCTAATATTCTGAGTTCACATTATGACCTGGGCGCAAGGAATGAGCACGTTTACGGGTCAAAACGAGGATAATCATACCAGAACAATAAGACTGCAACTGTCTCTCTGCATGCACATAAAATTCGATAATTTTCGCCCTGCTCGAAAATTACATCTGCACTCTTGGGCTTGTTTGATGATAATCAAGAACGTTCGTACAGTTATGTGCACATCGAAAGTTAGTATGTAGATTTTTGCGCAGGAAGGAGTCCCAATTAAAAGATTGTCTCTATTCTTTAACAGATGACAGCTTTTATAGAAGTCCTGTGTCCAAATGAGTTTCCTGCAGAATACGAGAAAATACAAGGCGAGGGGCCAGATTCTGGCCCCGCATTAGAAAGAGTACACATCAACAGATTCAAGTTCAGTACTATCATCGATATCTCCAAGCATCTAGGAGCATATCACATATCAGCAGCTTTCTGAGGACCAACAAGAGTGACTAGT
Organism: Guyanagaster necrorhizus; assembly: GCF_019112545.1. NCBI lineage: Eukaryota > Fungi > Basidiomycota > Agaricomycetes > Agaricales > Physalacriaceae > Guyanagaster > Guyanagaster necrorhizus. Next base: position 50,382 of record NW_025064914.1, read on the forward strand.
CATGTACCTTCAAAGCAATGATCCTCTGCTCGTCGATCATAAACCCCGAATACTCCTTTGCCATCTCCCGCGAAGTAGAATAGAATGGTAGACAGGTCTGTACTTTTTGCTTAAAGATGTGTGCCCGATCTAGCGTAGTCGGCCCGGTGATAATACGCCCTCGAGAAAAGGGACACGTGGTCGGTGGACGAGGACGCGATGGATAGACGTTGAAATCTAGCACCTGCAATACGTTCCTCCCCGGAATAGCGGGGCATACAACCTTCTCCCCGTAGGCGTATCTATGTATACATCACTTAGTTATCGAGAAAGGTCAGGATGATACAAGCGACCCACCGCATCCAATTGAAAGTGCCCTCATTCGGCAACATACGCGTATGTCTGGGACCCCAGTTCTCCCATAAGAGATAGCACAAAAGATTCTTACTTCTATCTTCGTAATCCGAGATATATTGCAAGAATGCTTCGTTTGGGACGAATAGTGTATATGTCGCCGCCTCCCGAGCAGGATCCAGAAATGCGTACGTTACGGTGAACGTATGTATGCGTCGTTCTGGAGAAGCGATGAACAGTTCGCCGTCTATTGCTGACGCAGTGATTGCTCCTGAATGTGTGATGGCCGCATCGATATGAACATTGTCCACGATTTCTGGCAATTGAAGCACGACAATCGTCCTATATTTCAATTCCTCTGAAATCTGCACCAGATAGATATAACCAGGAGATGAAGTTGTTGTGAGAATGTAGGTATTCCAGGTCACGAATCCGAAATGGTACACGCCTCTAGGCAGATCACCGTGATCATCGTGATTCTAGAAGGATTATGAGAATGGGCTTTGGCCGGCTTCAACGATGGTACCACGCACGATTAGAAGCTTTCCGGTCTTCCAGTTCCAGATGTACAAATGCGACTCTTTGATAGGCTGGCGAATGAAGAGGGCTAGAGAGTCTTGCGCCACCTGGATGGTACAAACGCCCACAAGGTTGGCCCACATTTCTCCTGGACGTATAGAGATATTTATTCGCGGTACCTCCGCCTCAGGGTGATCATTAAGTGTTGAAAGCGACCGTAAATGCATAGTGAGAATGCGATTTGTCGTATAGGAAGGAGGTCTGGCCATAGTTCAACATCCTGCGAAGGGAAGCAATAAAAATTTATACGAACGACGCATCATCCACAAGCATCGCGAGCAAGTCTTGACTTGGATCCATGGCGAAATCTTTCACTAACATGTCTTGGTCCGGAAACACCACCTGATGCACAGTAGGTCGCGTCGACGAAGGAAGTCGTGTCGAGGAGAAATCCCTTCCCAAGAACATCTTGACAAATACTCCGGCGACGAGCTCGTATGCGCTGCATTCTCCGCTAAACGGAATGCTCGTGAACTCCTTCCAGTCCAAATTCGCCCAGGCGCGCCGCAGTTCACGAAGGCGTTCCAGCCGCTCGGCATTTAGAAGGTGGGAGCTCTCTCCATCCTCCATGCTGTCCATAGCGAGCTCAGTCTTGTATTGAAGTGCAAGAGAGCCATTGACAACGTTCTTGAATGCTCTACAGACCTTATGAGCCCGAAAACTACAACTTGAGCGACATCTCGGGCTGTGCCAAAAGCGCACGTACCTTCGTGCATTGTAGCAGAGACCAGTAGTCCAGATATTCCATGCACTGAGTGAGGATCTCCGGAGGCAAAGAGAACAGGGATGGTGACATGGTGGGTGGTGAATGGTCAAGGACGGTTTGCCGGTAAATTCTCGACGCACTCATTATCCGAACCACGTTTTTGTCCTCTATGCCGGACTTCGGCAGAAACATTTAAACACAAACCTACCCTTTTACGTATGTGTTCCAGTTTGTCATCGTTACAACTCTGTAGCAAAAGAATTACAGGCAATACAGATCTTTTACTGAAAATGAGCGGAGCAAGATCGGAATATTAAATCTGCTCTATATCCACCTTCGATAGTGCATGGTTCGTGCTCGTAAACTGTCTTTCTTCCATCTCTCGAGGCCCCTCAGCAAGCACCTTTGGCGAGGAAAACAACGTCACTGATAAAAGTGGCTTAAGAGGTTCGTCAGCTTGCGTAATCGAGAACACCGCTATCCGATGAGAGGCGGTGCATAGATAACGCCGACTCTCGGAGTAGCTTTAGGAGCGACAGTGATTAATATCTATGATGCTGAAGGTGTAATAGACAAAGGGGCAACAAGGCTCCATAGAATACTAATGGTGGAGGTGACACACCTCATAGTGGAAGATCCTATGTCAACGACGCATAGCCACAGGAGACGACAGGCCCCCAGAAATGGCATACAGCCAGTCAAGTCCGGAACACCTGGCTTGACATCGTGAACCAGACGCTCACCCTGGATAGACTAGCAGCCGGCCCTACAAGATATGGGTCGAAAGCGACGAAACGCAAGATGGTGCTGACCACCTGGAAAGGACCGTTGAAGGATGAAAAGTCGTTGCCGCAAGACTGGATAGATCACAACGGGGTTTTAGTGGGTATGGTTACCCAGCGTTCCGATTACTATAATGGCATCAACAATGCAAGGCCAATGCGCTGTCCCAGGAGTAATCCATGTCTCACTGCACACCTCAGGCATACGATGGAGACCATGTGCCCTTGATTGAGCGGATTCTCCGGGGAATGGAGACAACCATTGCGAACGTTCGTAGTATCTAGGTGAACTCGACATTTTGCGCTGTCATCATTTTCTATTATGCTTTCATGTCTTCATCGCCAAGGTACTTGAGAAGATAAGATAAAATGAATGCTCATCCTGTCTCCACCAGTCACTCGTGGAAGCGTGGCGGGAAAATTTACTTTGACTCGAAGTTGAAGTTTGTAATAGGAGATGGCTCTCTTCAACTTGCAGCATAGGCCCGTCGTTTTCGCATCATCCTTTGCAACTGAATACACTCACAAGTACACCCTCCACCTCGCTGTAAGATGGCGTTGAACGTGTCCTACTTTTTGTGCGATTTTCATATGAACATTGTCAAGGAAGATAGGCTTGGCTCGACGGCACTGTGGGAAAAAAAGAGTCCTTACACGTCGCGCGACTCGACCTGCCCTAAATGGATCATGTGACAGGGTCCTTGGCGTAGATTCGGCCGGTCCGACCGAAGCTCACTTGAGTCGAAACCATCACCATCTCCAGGATGACCACAAGATATCCAAAGCTCGTAGCTTTCGATTTAGAGTGCGACATCATTTATCTGTTTCCTGATGACATAGGTTTTATTATTATTATTCAGCTATACCCTGTGGGATCTGTGGATAGATACCCACGTTTCCGGGCCTCTGCATAGATATAAGAACACCTTGAACGAAATTTTAGACAGGTAAGACTCTTATTTGTTCCCTATGATACGCTTATTCTGACCATGATATAGACACGATTCGCCTATATCTTTCTATCGGGATGTCCCTCATATTCTTCACCGACTGCGGGAGGCAGAGGTCATCATAGCGGCGGCATCGAGAACCTCGGCCCCCAACCTGTGATAATTTCCTAGCAGTTGCGTCATCTCCACGAGGCTTATACTTCCTCTTTCAGAGCCAGACAGGCCCTCTCGCTCCTTCTTGTCCCGCCTAAGCATGGCGATAAGGATAGTAATCCCACCAAGGCCGCGCATTTCTTTGATCAGGCGGAGATATATCCCGGTGCGTCCGTGTCCCATTTTGTACAACAGGAAATGCTGAATCTGGATGCAGGGTCAAAACTGACGCACTTTAAGCGACTTCACGAGAAGACAGGCATAGCCTACTCCGAAATGGTATGATTGTCATCCAGTTACCATTTCGGCTGATAGACTGAGCATCTGTTCTAGCTCTTCTTTGACGACGAGCATAGAAACAAAGAAGTAGAGCAACTAGGTTGGCCCTCCAACGCAATTTGAAGATATGTGCAATACTGATGAGATGACTGCGGTTTTTTAGGTGTTACCTTTTGCCTCGTACCGGACGGTGTCAACCATAAAGTTTTTGAGAAAGGGCTTTCATTGTGGCAGGGTCGTAATGCTGTAGATGTTACGACAGGAGATCATGCAGAATGAACAAATCTGTGCCAATGTATAGAACCCATGTAATTCTAATCATTCACACAGGTTTGTGAACTCTTCCTTCATCAAGATAAACTACCAGCATCGCAGAACAAAACTGTACTGAACTTCATCTCAACCCAAGTATTGATATCCTATGTTACACTCAATATGAATATCCACGCCCACTGTAAAATTTCGTCGCGTCTATGTGCACGATTTCTTTTCTCGAATTCTCAGTAGTCATTTACTCCAGAACACTGAACAGGTATGTACAATTACGAACTCCGCGAGTATCGATGGTGATTTGCCAGACTACTGAACAGTTCTGAATCTCTGTTCACTGTTTGAGGAGAGGAAACAGCATCTTGGCTGGGTCTTGCCGTCATGGCTTAGGCATGTGTTTGTAGCATTTTGAACGGCGTAATTCTCGAGATTGGTGGGTCTAGATCATGACTATATTTCCCCCTGTTTGCTGATCAGCTTGTACTTAGTACATGCCAGTGTCTCTGGATCCCGATGGCGAACACCGAGCGGCCACAGCTCATTTGAATGGCCGTGCAGAAGGATCTCGTCGACCAGCTTCATTACCCGATCTCCCGAATGACCTTTCGATCATGATTTTTCATCAGATCAACAACGGCGATATAGTTGCAGTGACACGTCTCTGCCGCCGACTCAACGAAGTCCTGTTCTCATACCACTTTCACACATCCACTGGCAAGAAGCTCCTCGGAATCTAGGTTCAGTTTGGCGATACCGGAACCCCACTTAGTGCCCTGCGACACTTGCGGCTTTACTTCATTAAAAAGCCCCATATCACGTCCACGACATTCCGATACGAGATGGAAGAGGTTGGTCGCTACTTTACCACAATCTCGTACGACCAGCGCTTCATATCGGTCTCTCTTGCTCCGTTGCCAGGCGTACAGCAGTGCAAATTTGATATCCTTCTATCATTCAAAGATTTTTGCGAAACGCTCTCCAAGCTGAAATGTCGCATCCTCACGACATCCGCCTCCGCCTCTTCCCTTGTTACTTTTGGAAAGCCACGGCACCGACGACTTGACACACCATCACGCTCATAATGTTCAATTGCAGCACGGACATTCTTCCTCACCTCACCAATTTACTATGTCACGTCCCAACACCTCAGTCCCTGCCATAACTGCATTTCTTTCTCATCGCCCGACGTTGCAAAGCCTTCATTTGGTCGGAGAAAACTCGGTGGCACACCACCTACTAACGAGACCATGCTGCGAAACGGAATCGGTTATTCCCTTACATGACGAATATCAGCGCTTCAGCTAGAATGCTTATCACACTCCTCGAATTCCCACAAGCGTTCCCGACTCTTCAGGACGTCTGGATGCAGGGGCCCATCATTCTCAACGACACCGACATTCGTCCGGTACAAGACGTAGTATTCATGCTCATCTCGCAGATACTGACCATTACAGCCATCAAATACTCATTGGCAAGCCTCGCGAAAGAGGCGTGGGAGTCATTTGATTACCGCGTCGACACCGCCTCTTCCACCATGCGAGCAGAGCCCTTTTTAACGAGCGTGACAAGGTTGACCCACTTCCACCGTCGAAGGACATGGCTACCGAGTCCAATATTTCGACGTGGTTCAGGCCGCGGCACGTAGTACGCTTTCCATGTTTTTAAATTAATCATAAACCACTCTTATCCCCTCGCATATCTCTTTCCAGCTCCTCTGGTTCTCCAAATTGTCGAAAATGAGCTTGCGCCATGATTTAAGCCGGAGTCCTTTCAGCAAACCCTTTCCGATCGTAGGTAGAATATCCCCATGTTCCTTCATGTAGCGTGATCGCAACATACGGAACAAGACGGCTGGAGTAAAGTCAGCAACTCCAGTAGAGGCTAAGAGGTGTAAAGTGAGAGTTTGGAGGTTCGGGAGGATATGGTGTGATTGAGGCGAGATGACGAAACCGTTTAACAGAGCATCCGGAACGACCTTTATACATAGCTGGAGGTGTGCAACGCTGTCGACGGCTTTGAGGCACTCAAGAAGCGCTCTGACATTCTGATCAGAGGATACGTTCAACCTGAGCCGAAGGGTTTCCAGTTTGCCACACACCGCAAGCATGGGAAAACGAGGGATGCGATCATGGTCCATTTTGAAATTGATGTTGACGTATGTAGCTGAAGGGAATGTGACTGAATCGAAGAGACGGGAAATGGCATCCTCCGGTAACTTTGATAACTCGTACACGTTAAGCTTTATTACCGACGACATGACTATCGGCGCGCCACCTGTCGGGGTTTTTGGGTCGCTTTTGAAATAGAATATCAACGTTTTGACAGAAGTCAGCTGTGGAAGGATAGCGATGTTGTTGGGGCTCAAGGCATCGGAGCATTTGTACCTGGTCAAGTTCGACCAAGGAAGGAGTAAGATACGTGAGGGATCCGCATCGTTGATGGTTTGAAAACATCGGAGCTGAGAGGCGGATTGGAAGGTATCAATCTTCATGTTCCGTGCCGGCGACATTCGTCGGGCCTCGATACGGACAATGAGAGTGTCCAGTCTCGAGAAAAGATTCCCAGAGAGGGACTTTACTTCCATCTGGACGAGCTGGCGTCCAGCATGGCCAAGATCGGATGGGCTGTGATCCCGTCACGGCCACTCGAAAGGAAAACAGAAAGGTCACAACCTCGAGAGCGTTCAAGCTGTAATCCGAACTTGAACATGATATATCGGTATGGAATCATGAGCTCAGAATAAATGGAGAAGTTCAAAATGACCGAGGTCCACAAGCACGGCGATGAGAGAGAGATGGTGCGCCACCGATGACTGACATGGGATAATGTCCATGGGGGTTCAAGAGGACACAAGGAGTCACAGTTACCATGACAATGGTACATGACATCCACCCAGTCGTAGACACACCACAAGAAGATCTCTCGAAGGAGATCATCGTTAATGGAGCGAATAGGATGCAAAAGAGATCGGGCGTCGTCGATGCACAACTTCACCTGTTCTCTTTTATTAATAAAGGTGTCCAAGAGTCTCTGTGCCTTCAGTATCCTGTCATCGAGCAGAGAAACTGCAGCCGTGCCGGTCGTGATGGTCTCGCGTAGAGTGGATCTCTCCGTCTCCAAGGGAGGCTCATTTTGGCTTAACAACCTCTTCAAGCGGGGTGAACGAAATTGCTGCGTCACCGAAGGAATCGCTGGAAGACCTGGCAAGGTGCCACAAAATGAACAAGGCATGGTAGACATCTAAAATATTTGATAAATTAGCCAGTTAATTTCAGCAGAAGAGGCCGGGATTAAAGATAAATGGATGGCGGAGAACTTTACCTCACGAGACAAGTGAAAAGACGTTGGAGAGTAGACTCGTTCCTTCTCTCTCACCACTAGACGTCGCAAGCGAGAAAATGAGAGGGACTGGTAAATTTTCAGGTCGCGTGAGAAAACATCCGATTTACACCGGACCGGGACGCGTCCGCGATTCGCGAACTTTACACGTCGAAAACCAATCGAAAACTGGTTGTACTACGGAGCCACCTCAAAACTCCTTGAAAGCTACAGGGTCCTGCAAAACCATTCTTTGAAACCCGTTCATTTTTGTTAAATATCCCAAAATACTGACCTAGGTCTCAGCAAGGTACATGTAGCCGAGCGTCCGGATCAACTTCCACCGTGACGACCCTGCGAGGACCTGCTCTCGGTTTTTCCATTGTCTCGGGCGTAGATGGCCAGAGGTGCTAGGAACCAAACTACGGGATCTCATACTTTATCTTGACCTTGGTCTTGGGCCCGAGATTTGCTCCCGTCCTGAATTATTTTGATCTTTCACAACCTCACATCATGGTCAATGACGGTATTTTAGATTCGGATAACTGGGCACCGGTTAATTATTAGATTGCGTCTAAAAGGTACAGAGGAAATGAACTGGCATGGTACACTGACCTTGCATGTTCTCAGCTCTATAAACCTGTCTCGATGTTAGCTAGCTTGCTCGAGCGGCCACCACTTTCTTTAGTTCCGGGGTCCCGTCCCTGATGCGCTCAAACCTTATCAATGATGGTGGTCCCGATCTTGATGCGTGCCCACGGCTCACAACTACCTTGCGGCCCAATCTGATCACTGCTCTGGCGACGTCAGCCAGGTTTCCCCCGTTCATGTCCTATATACTAGTATTATTATAGGTATAACTTAACTTATATATACCTTCACGGCGCTTAAGAGAAGGAGTAAGGACTACGTATGAGGGGGAAGAAAACGGAAGGCACTTGCATCGCCATAAGGAAATAAACAAAAACCAGGGTACAACGTTTATCCCTGTCTTCCACCCGAACAAACCTCGCTTCACAAACCTCGCTTCACAGTAACAGTCTTGGAGACCTTGTCCCTAAATTGTCTTTAGACGGCGACAATCTTGAAAGGATCGGCGCCTCCCGCATAGATGGTAGACGATCAAGATTCAGCGCAGGACCAGGCCGAATCGGGGGGGATGTCGTACTTGGCTTGCCATCTTTTAAAGTCTTTCTTCAACTTGAACCGTCACGAGAAAGTCCCCCTTCAGTTTGACAGTCGTTCTTTATGGCCGTTCGTTTATCCCTACCCTTTCTTTTGGTTCATGCTACTTATTTACCCTTTCCTCTAGCGCGGTTCTCCCCCTTCGACACCTCTTCAATTCAAGTGCTTTCTCTATAGCAGTGAGATTGGTAAGGGCTGTCCCTGGTCCTTCAGCCGAAGGTTTGACTGCCGCAGGCATGAAAAAACCCACCTCACAGGAGATGCTCTTGTGGAAGAGTAAGTTGTCTGTCCTTGATATCTTGACTGTACCCTAACAATCTTGCATCCAGACTACACTATTGTCCTCTGGGAACCGGCTGCCATGCAGACTTCAAAAATCTACAACTGAGCAATCTTCGCACCCACATAAGAGCTGTCCAGTGAGTCTGAGCCTCATCCATTGTAAGTGCTTACAGCTGACATATCAACAGTCATGACATCCAACACCTAATATGCCAAGACTGCATGCCATTTGTGCTTACTGCTGACCCAGCCGCCTTCAACCGGCACAAAATAGAGAAACACAGCGACCTGCAGCCGGTTCTCCACACCATCCACAATCCCACCCCACCTGCCATGCCAGTTCCATTCCCCCAAGCCCTCCCCCAACCTAGTACCTCAAAGATCACCCTGGCTCCCCTCTCCACCCTCATCCGCCACCCGCCCGCTCCTTTACTCCCTCCTCCCTGCTCCATTATTATCCGCGCCAAGTTGCCACTCCCAGAAAACCGCCGCCTCAAGCCGATCGTGCCTCGCCGTCGCCACGACTGGCACGTGGCGCCGACTCGACCTTACATTGCGAGGTACTTGAATACTGTACCTAAACTACGGGACTTTCTCCGTGACGCCTGCGGTGTCGAGCTCCGTCCGCCTCGGACTCGCCGCCATCTTCCTTCACCAGTTAGCTCCTCGATGACCGGCAGTGGGAGCGTTTCCACTTCACCCAGTGCCAGTCAATCCACCCCTCCCACCCGCAATGCGACCATAAGCCCACCTCCCTTGCAATGGGTTGGCTCTCTAACGGTGCCCGAACCGATCATGGATACCAACTATAGCCGTTTCCGCTTCGTCGGAGGCAACGTCATCTCCATGCGCCTTGACTCTCGGGTATTGCCTGCTCCTTGAGAGGATACTCGTGAGTAGTTTCTGGTAAATATAAAAATCCTGCACGAACGATTTTAGAATTCTCTCTCATCTTGACACTGCTACTGTCTTGCTTTCTCTCTTATTTTCATTGCTATCCGTCTCGCTATCGTTCCGTCCATTTTTTCTTGCACGAACATTTTCTGTACCTCCCTTTTCCTCTTTGTTATGTCCCCGCTGTATTGCTGTCATTGTATCCCTATGCTCATGCTATCAAAAATGCTCTCCCTATCCTTGCTAAGTACTTACTTTTTATCGTTGTCATTGATATACGGGCTCCCAGCATATAACTTTCTAATAAACAGATTTATTCATATAACTCTCGTATCGAATACATCTCAAGAACGCTAACTAGGGCTATGTGTCATGGCTAACCCATGACGCAAAGACCTAGTTGGCGTCATTGTGATGCAAGGGTGAAGAGGGGCTACGCAAAGAGTCAAACGAGCGCTATTAAAGTAATCCTATTTGCATTGGAAAAATCGTTCGTGAATAATAAGTCAGATGCGACAAAATTAAGATTGATAAGCACTTCAAAGGTGAACGAACGTACCCCAAGAGAGGTCGTCTCAAGTACAATGGGAGCAAGACCAAATTCGGTCCGCTGCTGCTAGCCCATAGGCGTCGTAACCCATCCGAGATCAGGTCTAAACTACAGATTAGCAAGAGAAGAAAGGAAGGGCTGCGCGACGCTCACGGTTTCCGAGAAATGGCGAGGCGTGGCGGTTTAGATATTGAGGAAACAGATAATAAAAATTTACGAGTATCACTCCGAGCTAGTGCGCGTGATCCTCGAAGGGCTAGAAGTTCTGGCAAAGAAAACGTCAACAGCCATTTTTAGAATTTCTCAGTCGTTAGCACATCGGAGATAGAAGCTTGAGACTCGCCCGACTGCACCACTCGGAATCAAGGTATGCTAAATTCCGGTGGATAGGTGGTTCTATGCTTACACAAACGCCAGTCCACCTCTTTGCCCCGTTCCCGCGAAAAGCAGAAAATGTAACGGGTAGATGCAGGCAAGGAAAAAGACGACCTGAAAACAGGCGCCATGGAGACAACAGTCTCCTTCGATACTAGTACGGACATTAGGGCAGTCCAAAACGTACTAGCCAGAGATGAACATACAGCTATGTCTCTTGATGTCGGGGGTACACCACGGCTTGAAAGCATATTCGTGGACCGCGATTTCAGGTGGCCGATATTAGATGGAATGACAAGCCCTAGAATTTGGCAGAAAAGAGCACACGCGGAAAGGATCGATCGCGATCGTAACGGATTGGCTCCCAAGTACCTATCAAGTACCACCTAAAGGAAAATGAATCATTCTTCCATGTAGCCGACCTTCAAAAGGGCATAGAAGCCCACAAGAACCAGATATGCTAAGAAGCAGCATGCTTTTACATCGCATTTTAGCAGCAAAATAACCCTCGTACGTCGGCGGAACCAGAATAGCCAGGCGGACCAACGTTTGAACCGTCAAGTCGACTGGCGAAATAGAGTCAATCTTACATGTGGACTCGGTACTGAATGAGCGTATATCCATTATTTCCCTAAGCATACAGACATGAAAAGCTGAGATATATTGATGAGAAAAACAATTCACCAATGCCCGGGAGCAGCATCTCTCATAGAACCCGTCTGCTAGCAATCGTCGTCGGTCAACTATTGCTCAGGCAAGAGAGTCAAACGTGACTGCAACCGTTCGGGATTTGGATTGGCTGTAGAGATTCGTTCAGACGTTGTTCAGATGGATTTCCAGGCCAAGCTGTCGCGATCAAACGAACCAATTAGCCCACCACGAGGGCACAAAATACCATACATGTCCGTTACTCTACTCCACACTACACGCCAAAACACCCGGGGAACTCAGAAGGAAGAACGGAGGGACTGGAACAAGAGGGAAAGAGGATCCTGAGGCCCTGTACCTCCACCGCGTCTTAGTAGTTAGCTTACTTGTTGCGGTTAATCAAATGCT
>NW_025064914.1:62123-131414 GCF_019112545.1 Guyanagaster necrorhizus
AAAAAAAAAAGAAATTCGAAAACAAACAAAGCCACGTGTTCCGGACCGACTCGGCCGACGCCTTTGGTCGAACAATCTCGACCCGAACCGCCATGACGATTTCATTCGCTGCTCGCTGTGGGCGTCCACATATTCTCTAGACCTCGAAATCGTCAAAAGGCTGAGAAAAGAATCAAGAACCGATGCTTTTGTTTATCTTTGTCTTCCCGTGGCTATGCGCCTTCTTTGCAACCACCCCCGTCGCCGGCAGCGCTTGGAGAACCGGGAGCACCCTATAAGTCCTCTGTCCTGCCAGTGCTCTGCAAAACGCTGGCAGGATCATTAAGTTGGTTTTGCTACTGTGTCCAACGTTTGTCTATATTTTAGACACTCGGATCGGTCTATTTGCGTGACGAGGTCCTCCAGACTCAGCCGACACGAAGGCCAGTCGATTAAAATGTGTTGTCTTCACTGCCCTGGCAGCAGTCTTTCGAAAGCTTTTTCCCTCACGTTTATGCATAGCAGGGCCCAAATGTTTCTCTTGCGGCGTGCCCGAACGTGCTTTACTTTGTCTACGTTTGCCTTTGTTCAGTTACTGCTTTCGCTCTCAAGACAAAGGCTTCGACTGATGGACGTTCCATTTCAGTAAAGCAACAAATGGAACCATATGCGCATATGGCTTTTTCGACAAAGCTATGTTCATAACAATGCGACGCCTCTTTGCTACTATGAACAATCGTAGTTGCCTTTCGGAGATACTTCGGAATTCACGAATCTGGAAGATAATCGTAATTCAGCAACTTCGACAGCCCTATAAAGTGGTCACTAGCTGTTAGAGCTTGCGCTCTTCAACAAAGAATCTCCCATCCTTTGATCTCACTGACGCTCGCTTGCTCTCCCCTTCCCAAGAAAACATGGCAGTGAGTGGATTATTCTCAGTCACCTCAATGACATTGCTCATTCACTCGTACTCTCGTCTCTTTCCAGCGCCTATCAACCAAGTCTCGACCTTTCCAGTGCCAACATCCTGGATGTAAGAAGAGATACATCACAAAGAGCGACGTCCATCGACACTCCAAGGTTCATTTGACCGGCGCAGCGCGTGACAAAGAGTAAGTGGCTAATTCCTCATCACTAGTCAATTCATATTTGAGGACATACTCACCTAGGATGCATCACTGCCCTATGAGTGGATGCTATTTCGCGAGTCTCCAACGGGGCAATCTCAAAGTCCACCTCAACGTCATGCAGCAAGCTGCCTTTTCTTCATCTCTTTGACCATTGCACTGACGCAACTTTAGTCTCCGTGTCAAGAATCTAGTCTGTCATGAATGCGAACCAGTATACGAAACCGGGGACCCATCCAATATGACTAGACACAAGATAAAGATGCATGGCCAGCCGTCTAAGAGGCGTCTCTCAAAGACAAAAGGTATAGAAGAGTCGCAAAACCTGCCAGTCGACTCTAAGTCCAGATCTCCGTCGCCATCTCCGCCACCTCCACCACCAAACTCGCCCCCCGCCTCATCTGGTGCCTCTACCGAAACGCTTCCAGAACGGAGGCTCTCTGACTATAGCAAGTTCGATTTTAAGAGACCGGTTATGTTGCACTCTTGGTCAACAAAAGATATGCCTCTGAAGCCACGCTCGCAAACTATCTTCGGCCGTCCATCTGTGCCGGTACTGCCCCACAATGGACCGCCGATCTCATCGCACCCGCTTGGCACTTTTACCAACCTTCGTCTCCCCCGTCCACCTCTGCCGATACCACTTGCTTCGCCCTTCTTTCACAGTCAGCCTGGGGAATACCAGTCGACCCTCATCGACACTTCCACCGAATACACCCACTTCCGTCGCAATTCTGAGAGGTACACGTACACTCCCTCAATGCCCACCTACTTCTACAACGACAGGCGCTACTCGGAACCACATATCAGCGCGCTTCCCTCGAGTCGTCGTCCCCCGTCCCACATGCGCTCGACCTTGGACTCGCCTCTGCCCCAATTCCGCGACCCCTTCCAGCCTGGCCGAGAATTGCAGGTCCCTTCAAGTTCATCGTCTTCAGTGTCGTCGCGTGCGTCTTCTGCTACACCGTCTGTCGATTGCTCCCCTGCGCTCATGCCTGCGCCAAAGAGATGGGTCGTTACTGTACCTCCAGAGCCAGCGCATGACAGTGATGGGGAAATCCATGTTCGCTTTCTTGGCAATAATGTCGTATCCACTCGCCGTGAATCGACGGTGTGGCCTACTCCCGGAGCTTGAGAGATGTGATTGTGCTCTCCAGGACGTTCTTTCTGTTTTGTCGTACTAATTTCCGTTGTATCCTGTCACTACTGCGTTTTATTGCCCACCACTCGTTTTAGCTATTTGTTATGCTGACGTTTCTTCGTCGCTCCCCTACCGTACTGTTTAGCTCCCCATTATTGCCGTTTCATTTTACAGCCGTTTGCATAGTAACACGCTTCTCCTGTGAGTGGAGAGAGTGGTGTGAACTTTGGTCATAAACAATGTTTTTGCGGACGTGTTACAATGAGCTTATTGTTTAACTCCCCTAAGGCACCACTGATTGTTATTATAGAAATTATTTCACAATGTAATAAAGGCGCTATGGTGTAGTGGCAGCACATGGGATTCTGATTCAGCTGAGAGGTAAAGGTTCCCATAACCCAGGTTCGAACCCTGGTAGTACCTTTCGCTTGGGGAACGTTACGGTTTTATTTTTTCTTTTACAACAGTGGAATCAAGGTATAACACGACAGCCCCGACACCTTGGACTATTCTGTTTATACTACAGTATAATAAAGCGCATTGTATGCCAGGTCGTCATTGGTTATTGAGCGCTCATTTTATTGTCGAGTAATCTCACCTGCCCATAAGTTAATCATCGGTTTATTTATTCCACTTTTCTTGCTGATAAGTTGTTTGTTCATGACAGGACTCGAGATACTGACTATTCTCCCTCCCGGGCGAAGCCAGATGCTACAAGCCTCAAACTTCTGCGAGCTCTTTGGCTAGGTAGGAGAGGGTAATCGTCCTGTGCGTACAATCAGCATTTCTGTCTATTCCGTCTATTGGTTATATTCCAAAATCTCGACACTTGAAGCCTTTCCTACAGAGCGAACTCTCGTTGGACATACCTTTGGTTCTGCAACCCTTCCAATATGCTCAGCAACACGTCTCCCACAGCGTCAGGTGCTTCTTGGACGACCTGCTCTCATCAGCGTTATAGACAAGGTGAGACTGGTAGACACACACCAGGTGTCCGGCGCCTGGAATTCTGGTGACCGAAGCGAACTTGCGCCCCCGAAGGAGGGAGTCTTGCTTCTCCCGGGTACTCACAGCATAATTAACCTCTGGGGGTAAATGCTAACAATGAAAAAAAAAACTCACAACAAATCATTCCTCTCCCCATAGACCACATGCACCGGCACCTTCTTCCTCGTCTTATCCAGTTCGGGGATAGGATATACTGCATTTATCTGGTTGGCGAACGGTTGACACTCGTGATGGGGACGACATCTGAGAGACACTCCCTCCTTGTCCTCCTCGAACCCATGCTCCTGGTATATCAGATTGAACATCAATCTCAAATAACTGCGCGATCCGGAATCGTACTCACAATGTATATATCCAAAATACGGCTATCCCACATTCTCCACGGTGCGCGCAGCGCTAGGTCCCTGCGAACAGCATCCCTGCTCGCCCACGTCTTCCTCCGGTGTGGGATAGTGGAACAGGCGAGCTTGTAAGCGGGCGAGTCTGCGATGCCGATCATGGATCCCGGCCAGATGGCAGGCTCGACGAGGATCAAGGCTGAGAAAGGCTGGCGGGTGGGGGTTCCCCAGAAGGACGGCACTAATGCTCTGTGAAACAAAGGGTCGGGTCAGTCTACGCGGGGAAGATCCTTTGGTGTGGGGCAAGGCGCCGCCTCACACTCACACGGATGCAGCCCCGGCTGAATGGCCGATCAGCACGATTGGGTGGCGGGTTCCGGTCAGGTGGGTCTTGTAGAGGTTGGCACAGGCTTCGGCCAAATGGTACGAGGCTGCGATTGGTGGTTAGATGCTGGACTCTGGGGGGCGACGGGGTCAGACTCACAGTAGGTGAAGCCTGGGGCGTCAATGGCGTCCCTGTTAAGTGTAGCCGCTGCGCCATGCGTCTGCGAGTCTATTGCCCAGGCTTCGATGATGGGCCCGCCGTGGGCGTACAGACGTTGGATAATTGGTTCCCAGTGTTCTTTATCTGTTGTGTTCTTTGTCAGTACGGAAGTGAGGGGAGGAAGATAAACTTGCGAAATCCAGTCCCGTGGGCAAATATCAGGATGTAGCCCTTCTTTGTGGTGGCGGAGGGACGGTAACGCTTCGCCGTAGAGACGAGCGGTGTTCCAGTGCTGTATGTGTTAATGAGGAACTCGGTAACGTTCATGATTGGGCGCA
The DNA here is from genome assembly GCF_019112545.1 of Guyanagaster necrorhizus. NCBI lineage: Eukaryota > Fungi > Basidiomycota > Agaricomycetes > Agaricales > Physalacriaceae > Guyanagaster > Guyanagaster necrorhizus. The sequence goes on from NW_025064914.1 coordinate 66,539, forward strand.
GATCAACGAAAGGTAGCAGCACAGACGTTGGTTATATACCTCAAGCTTTCTTACATGTAAGGATAAGTGCAGTCCCGACGTTGGACTCCGAATCGCAGCGGCGGGCAATGTTTTGTTTTATAGATGCGTGATGCGTCGTCATGGGAAATCGTCGGCAGCGCTAATAATGCTCATAGTGAATAGATAAACCGCTCCTCACATACCGCTGCAATGAGTACGTTAGGGTTCGGTCAGCTCGGGTCTCAAGGGCCTTGCCTTTATTATCATACTACATTGATACTACCCGTCGATGGTCCGCGACCAGGCTCAGAGTTATTTTTTGACCGCGGGTACGACCGCCCGCCGTCAAAGTGCTGATTACCGTTTTCGGAATTAAGCGTTAACAATCAATTTAAAATTCCCATCTCCCCAACTATGCATGCATACCCACTACTAAAGGTCCATGAATTCTCAACGAACGTCATGTAGATACTTGAATGGAAAAAAAAAAAGGAACCACAAAGAAAAAGACCCTCAAAGATCAATTTCCTCTCCCCTTCAGTGATTCTTCAAACCGAGAAATTGAACAGCTGGTTCGCCTGGCCGGAAACACAAGTAGACAAGGTCAACTGGGCACCAGGGTTTGCAGTGACGCAAAATCCGTTGGTGTTGGAAGTGATGATGCATTCCGTGGCGACGATGCCCGTCTTCTGGGAGATGTCCGCACACGTCCGGCAGTCGACCATCCATTGCTGGTCCCTGTGTACGATGTCAGTAACGAGAAAAAGATGTAAAGAGTGCGAGACGAAGAACGTACACATCGTTACCTGCCGCGTCAAAATTATCCATGATCAGCACGTCGCCCTTGAGCTCGACGGCGAAATTGTCGTTAGCCACGGTCCTGGTGAAATGTCCGTCAGCGAGGTTAGCTCTGGAACCAAAATCGTAAAAGATGCGGTTACTTGGCGGTGTAGCTGACGACGGGCTGCCCATTCTGCTCGAAGAAGAACTCTGACGCCGAAGTGCTGGCAATGACGGGCGCGCCGACGGCGGGGTTGGCTGCCCACGAGAGTGCGCCATTCAAGGTGGACACAACGAGAGCATCACCTTCAAAGTTGGGGTTGCAACTACCCCGGGCGGCCAAGGGCGACGCGGTAGCCGCAGTGAAGAGGAGGGCAGAGAAGAAGAGGATCTTTGAAGACATTGGAAATAAAGTTAAAAATGATTAGTTATCAAGAAGACGAAGAAGATCAAAAGGCTGCAAGTTGAAGATGAAGATGAGAGCGAGGAGAAGGTATCTTTTATAGTGATTTCGGGACCAGCTGACGAGGAGGGCATTGTTACTCTGGGTGGTGAGCAATGAATAGGAGGGCTGTACTAAATCGGCATGGGCTGTGAGAGATGACTATTCTAGGACCGACTGTATTCATCCACGGATATGTTTTGCCTCAGCCACGATGCAGGAGTTCTTCCCGACCTTGTTTCAAAGATGACACCCTAAATGCGCCGAAGGCTAAGCAAGGCATAGTTATCCGTTGCTCAGCATGCTGATAGACATCGAAGACGCAGTTCTAGTCAACTTTCAACATCTGAGAATAGCATCGTCAGCAGCACCCTTCCACAACAATTCGCAGCAACAAGGGAATGGCGGAAGTCTCAGCATTAGAAAGTTATCGTCAAGCCTAGCAAGCGCTAGATGGTATTCATTAAAATTAGAAGCAATGAACTCCACGGATCATGAACAGGGAATGAATTGTGATAACGATCAAGCCTCTAAACGGTATAGTCTGAAGCAGGCCGTAAACACCAAAGTCTCGAAGACATGCGAAAGCAAAAGGAGATGAACAAGTTTCAGAAGAGCGTACGCAGTTGAATGTCAAGATCCGGCTTGTACACGTACTATTCTCGAATACACACAGGTTTGCCTCTCAATAAGTTCCCGAAGACGACGGGAGTATCAAACAAATCAATAACTCCTGGGATGAAGAACCGTAAGCAATGGTCGCTGCATTTCAGATAGCAGGAGAGATTAAATAAGAGTCTCAGAGCTACCTAGGAAAATATCGTCAATCCCAGCGAACCAGGTCGTATGGCAATAAGTATTTTTTGGAAATCATTGAAGTGGGTAAGGTAAGCGTAGGAGTCACACGCACCATGGTTGTCGTGCCAACGTCGATAGGTGGGGCTTTGCATTTCAGGCGGCTATGTCCAGTTCCGCATAAAGGAGCATCTACAAAAACGAGAAGGTGAGCGAAAAGGTCGCAAGACAGCAAGGAGAAAAAGTCTCAGAAAGGAAGCAAGATATCGTCAAGCCCAGCAAGCCGGGTCAGGCTCATTAAATCAGGTTTGTTTTGGAATCATCGGAGAGAATATGAATTTTTGGGTACGTACCGGTTTTTTGCAAAATTGGCCATGACGAATGACGGGAGCTATTGAGTACAGTGTGCGGGAAATGGGACGTGGTGGAAAAAGACAAGATGGCAGGCCCTGACGGAGAAATTTTTTTTTATCTCCGAAGGCCACTAGTCGGCCCGCTGCGGTCACCCGGACCGTGGGCCCTTTCCTCTAATGTACACTCTAATGTACAAGACGCCAGTCACTGACGTCTTGTACTTTTTTAGAGTGCATGGTCGCCTGGAACAGCCAATGGAAACCCTAATTGTCCGTGTACGCTATGTTAAAGCCTACAGCAATTGCGGTGATATGGACAAGCCTTGTACTGTACTCCTGTACCTTGAAATACATTCCGTGCAACTTGGGCCAGGGACAAATGGAAACACGGAGAGACTCTTCTCATACCCTAGACTATATATTGAGAAATGCCCGACGGGAGCTTGTTTATCTATGGGGGTCTTAGCGTGTGATATTTGGATAAGTCTTCTTTCATTGCCCTACCTTGGAAGCCGAAAGGTGATAGATCAGAGTTCACACGGACTGGAGAGCAGGTCCACCAGATCCCAGTCTATTTCTTGTCAATGTTATTAGAGGAAAGGGCCCACGGTCCGGGTGACCGCAGCGGGCCGACTAGTGGCCTTCGGAGATAAAAAAAAATTTCTCCGTCAGGGCCTGCCATCTTGTCTTTTTCCACCACGTCCCATTTCCCGCACACTGTACTCAATAGCTCCCGTCATTCGTCATGGCCAATTTTGCAAAAAACCGGTACGTACCCAAAAATTCATATTCTCTCCGATGATTCCAAAACAAACCTGATTTAATGAGCCTGACCCGGCTTGCCGGGCTTGACGATATCTTGCTTCCTTTCTGAGACTTTTTCTCCTTGCTGTCTTGCGACCTTTTCGCTCACCTTCTCGTTTTCGTAGATGCTCCTCTATGCGGAACTGGACATAGCCACCTAAAATGCAAAGCCCCACCTATCGACGTTGGCACGACAACCATGGTGCGTGTGACTCCTACGCTTACCTTACCCACTTCAATGATTTCCAAAAAATACTTATTGCCATACGACCTGGTTCGCTGGGATTGACGATATTTTCCTAGGTAGCTCTGAGACTCTTATTTAATCTCTCCTGCTATCTGAAATGCAGTGACCATTGCTTACGGTTCTTCATCCCAGGAGTTATTGATTTGTTTGATACTCCCGTCGTCTTCGGGAACTTATTGAGAGGCAAACCTGTGTGTATTCGAGAATAGTACGTGTACAAGCCGGATCTTGACATTCAACTGCGTACGCTCTTCTGAAACTTGTTCATCTCCTTTTGCTTTCGCATGTCTTCGAGAAGACTCCTGCTCCTGAGCAACGACATATCACGCTCTATCTGTAGCTTCCACCCAGGTTCATAGAATTCAGCGGGAAGTCCGCCACAGTACTATCCATCTTTGGCACTCATGGCTGTGCCCATTGTGGATTCTTACTCTGACCCCAAAAAGAGGGCACGGGAAACTGGTCGGTGCAAGCATCCAGCACTCGATAATCTAGGGTTGTTCTAATCCCTCTCTCCTCTATGGCGTACGTAGCCGGTCAAAATATAGCATTAACTGTTAGATCTCGCACAGTCGGTGTATGTGATAGCACTTTGAAGTATACAGGGTTTAGAACCATCTCGGAGTCGGGAACTATTACCACCACATGGAGTGATACCAGATGTCTATGATGACGAAGTTCGAGTGGTTGGCCAGCTTCAAGTTCAAGAATATTCATAGAGTTAGTAACAAAGCACGTTTCTTATAGTTTAGACTTTCACCAGGATAAGAGTTCGCCTGGATCGAAGGATGCTCGAGGTTATGCTTCGTGACATCGAAGAGTTTCTGCGTCATGACATTCATGGACTCGGAGATTCCGGACTGAATAGCCAGTCGCCGAAGATGATGAAGATTGAAGAAAGATGGTGGATAATTTAACATCAGCGGAAGGGCAGGGACTAACCCTCCCCCCACTATTGATGATTTCGAGGGATTCCAAGATCAGAAGCTTGCGTCGAGAGGATAGAAGTATAATTAAGGACAAAATTCTTCACAGAGAATGCAACGGGGTCGAATATAGGCATAAGCTCGCTGGGTAATATGAGATAAACACTGAAGTATGTAGTGTTGTGAGTCCCGGTAAACGCAGAGCCTAGAGAAAGCACGTCTTGGAATGCTTATTCAGTGAACTCAAGCGGTCGCTGTACCAACGCCTGCCAAATCAATACGTTTCAAAAATCGAAACTTGGGTATGATCGACAGAATCATTAGATCATGCGATAGGACGTCAAATCCTGGCTGAAATGCAAAGACGCCGAACGTTGTTGTTACAAGGGGTGGTATATCGGGAAATTCGGCCAGAAGGCCGTGAAGTTGTCTGCAAGTGTTTCATGCGATCCTCAGATCCGCCGGGGGGGCGTTTCCCTATGATTAACAACATATCTGAGCTCATGAGAAAAAAAAAGGATACGAAAAAAAAACCAGGGCGTACTCGAAAGTCGGTGGAAGTTTCCCAGCTGAGAAGGCAGGCCTTCGCGCTTCGGCAGGTTGACACTCCGCCGGTCCTAGAAGTCGCCAACGTCCAGAAAACCCAGAATATGACATTAGGGCTCGACGGGGACCGAGCATAGGCATATCCTGCGAATCTGAACTTGCTTTGAGCCTGCTTTCAAGCTCATGGGATCCCGTTGGGGCAGAGGATAGAAGCAAGACCTCGATGTCAGCGCCATGACACTTTGCATCAATGGAATCCTCATGATCATTCACCTCGACCACTTCGGATTCATCCAACACATCCTCCTCCACAGTACGAACAACATTGTCGTCCGGGTCCTCGGCCATTTCTTCTAGTGTCTCCATGGTAGCCTTCGACATCCCTTCATAGACTTTTATCGAAATACTTTCTGCAGTGCGCATTCCGTGCAGCGCATGCTGCCAGTCGGTGGGTAAACATTCTTGGAACCATCGTGTGTTGGCTGGGCCCCATGCATCCCACTCAACAGAAGTCATATTAGTGGGCGTGGGGTTGTGAGGTCGCGATGCATCCAAAAACTTAGTCGAGTATGACGAGAAGAAAAAAGTGTCCGTAGTCCGACCTGACATTCAGGGGGCTGTGTTTTCTTGCACAGGTCCAGAATTGAATGTGGCTTCTTTTCAAGGAAAAGGTTGACGTGGAAGGAGAATACAAAAGAATGTACGCGATGGCGGGCAGGATCAGGAGATTGTTCAAGGATGTAGATGCAGCAGGCCAGGATACGGTCTGCTAGTGATAGATGATAGAAGCTGTTGATGACGTTGCTATTGACGCTGGGCTGGATGCGGGGGATGTATCCTGGGGATGGGTTTCGACTCAACGAGCAATGCCAGAAGGAGAATCCTCCAGACAACTCCGGAAACGAAAACGATCCCAGCAGAACCGGTGGAAGGGAAGAGCCCGTCGGGGTGTCGAACTGGTAGACTTCCGATGACTATCTTGACCGTGAGCTTAAAAAAGACAGAGGACACACCGGACTTACGCAAAATCCTGAGGCGGGATGCCAGGCTTCAATAGTATTCATTTCTTTCATCAAAAAGCCGATCAGATCGCCGGATATCTGAACACGGATGGCGCCTATGGAGTTTGAAAGTGGCATTGAGACCAGATCCTTGGGGAAGCAAGGGAGAATGGGTGCGGCAGCTTTCGGGTAGGGATCATTTTCTGAAAGGGTACGAAGATGGACCTCGAAGACGAACTTAGATCTAAGCAAAAATGGATGAGCTTGTAAATGAACAATAAGGGCTATCAAACCACCTACTCGGCAGGCGCTCGAGTGACTAATACTAAGAGATCCTGTGAGGGATCAATTGTGAAGTCCAGGATACCGATGTTTTCGAATGCATGAGTCCACATTCTGTAATCTTCTCCTGGGTCACACCCGGAGAAAGGCAGTTCAAAGAAGGAAATAGCCGGGATAGCCTCGCGTTTCCCGTGCTCTCTTCCGTTCCTGTAAATCCCTCCAACGAACTCATAGATAGACGCTACAGAGGGCAGGTCAAGCTGGTAGTAGCGCTTCCAGGTGATACTTTGCCACGATTGTTCCCGGTCGCGAAGGCTATTCAGGCGCTTAACGAAAGGGTACAAAGTGGAGTCCTCAGGATTGGATTCCATGCGATATTTAGCAAGCTCGACAGTGAACTGAAGTCGAGATGACTGCATTATTATTCGATGAATATGGGTGTTTATCTGAGAAAAATGATTTCAGAACGACTGGATATAGATATTACTCAGCATACTAGGAGACATTTCAGCAGGTCTCGGCTTTTCCGAACCAACGATGTACCCTTCTGAACGCCTCAAATAGAATACGTAATTTTTCTTCACACAATTGCAGGACATCATACAAATGAAGTGCCATCCTGCGCATAAGTAATCCCAAAGTAAAAAGGGCAGATCGACTTTTTGACGTCCTTCGGGTTCTAGCCGTTTTTCAGCGGAGTGTGGAGGTACTAATTAATGCCGACCGCAGAATCAGTTTTAAGATGCAGTCAACTCTGTAATAACCCATACCCCTCTGTCGACGCTCAAAGGTATGGGTTATCGCAGAGTATGGGGTTCTAGAGAGGTGATTATAGGGCATCCCATAGTACCAGTAGCAGCATTATATGTATTTAACAAGGAAATATCTCTGAGCAAAAAAATTGATTTTGGTATCCCACATGTTCTGCACATCGTCGTGCCTGCCAAAAGAAGCAACCGTCTCCAGTTGTCGTGCAAAGATGCTATCCATCTCCGTGACATGATTTTGGATAGTCATCATGGCTTGAAGAGTCTCCACCGGTTCCGAGTCTGTGTCATATCAGATGTGACATTGATGTCTCCTAGGCTCTTAGCCCCATGTACGGAATTTTGCGCGTGCCGGGCTGCTGTTGAACTGTTTTGGGGTGACCCTGACATCTTCGTGGCCCACTGCACAGCCGGGAGGTTAAATATGTGCTGTTACAAGGGTGATAACTTGCGTAACCTTCATATTTGAGTGAATGGGTTATGGACCTCATTTTCCTGCAAACCAAGTCGGTTGACGCTCCAAGCTATGGGTTATAACAGAGTACGGGTTTATACAGGTATGGCTTATTACAGAGTTGACTGTAAATAAATTTACCATGGTCAGTTCATTGCTCAATGACAGCTCTACCATTGAGCCAAGGATAAAGAAATAAAAAAGTCGGGCACTGCAAGCAGTTGACGTTCAAATTTGACTTGAAAACCTATAGCGACAGAAAGAGTAAGTACTACCGAATAGGAACCTATGCAGCTATGCCTACGTCCCAAATCTTTCCCTTCCGATTCGGAGCAATTCAAATGATCTCGATCAGGTTTGAGTATGACATTTGCGCAAGGCGGCACCGAAGAATCATATGCCTAAAGATTGGCCCGAGGTATCCGCTTCACGGTTAAGCTTTTAATTTGGGATCAAGCGTATAGCAAACCGTGACCCATAGCAAATCATTTGAAAAAGAAACCAGCCCGCCGTTCGACATCCATTGCGGCGTAACACATGTTTTGGAACTCGCTGAGCGTCGGCGTTTCCAAGTCTTTAATCGAAGAGCAAGTAGGTAATTACTTGTTGACTATGAGCCTTCTACTTTGGACACTGCCGTCCGACTCGCAAAAAGGGTCCCGGCGTTAGTGGGTAAATCTTCCCTTGCAATCAGTCGGCGATCCGGTACAGCCGTACCGGGTAAAGTGCGTACTGATGGTATCAAAATTCCCTTGCGGCTAATTACCTACGGTGAGGTTCATGCAAGGTGTCAACCACGATGCGTGAATATTTAAAGGAGGAAGGTCTATACGGAGTTGAATTGAAGCAAGCGTTTCCTCTCTCTACTCAGAAACGAACGAAATGGGCCTTGACTTGTACTTGAACGGCGTTGCTCTCGTTGTTGGTGCTGGTGGGTCCTCTTTGCCAATCTTTGCGTGTCGTACAGTTCGATGTAACGAGCGACCTAGGCTCCGGTATGGGTCGTGCCACAGCTCTGGCTTTCGCAGAGGCTGGGGTCCGTGGCCTGATTTTTGCCGATATCAGGGACAAAGCCGCCGCTGAAGTCGCTGAGGAAGCCAAGGCGGTCGCGTCCGACTCCCAATTCGAATCCTTCGTTATCCAGGTCGACATGGGTGACGAAGAGTCCGTGAAGAATCTCATGGCCAAGTCAGTCGAGAAATTTGGACGTGTGGATTATTGCGCAAACATCGCTGGTGTAAGTCCTGTTTTTGACTACTCTTAAGAGGACTTCATTGATTTGGCGCACAGTCATTTGGTAGAGAGAGGAAGCCGTTCGCCGAGACCCCGACGGAGGAGTGGTTGGCGATCCAACAGACCAACATTAACGGTGTCTTCTTCCTCGTCAAGGAGCAGATCAAGATCATGGAAAAGCAGGAGCGTCTCGTGACGCCATTGACTTCAGAAGCACGCCCAGCAGAACGGGGCAGCATCGTTGTGCTGTCCTCCGCTGCCGCCGTGATCGCTGTCCCCGAAGGTGGTGCTTACACCCACACCAAATTCGCCACGAACGGTCTGACCAAGGCAGCTGGTAAGTGAACCATTCCATTCGAATGATATCCACTGATCCACTGGTTTCGTGCAGCCCAGGACCACGGAAAGAATGGTATCCGCATTAACGCGATTCTCCCTGGGTATATCTTTACGCCGGGTTTGGCTGCATTCCCTGGTGCAACTCCGGAGACGGCCCAGAGGATTCTTGATAACAATGCGCTCCATAGATTTGGAGAGCCGAGGGAGATTGGCGATATGGTAGCGATCTTGAGCAGCCCCAGGAACAGCTACATGATTGGCGCCAGCATTCTTATTGATGGCGGCCAGACTATCACTGCCGAGTAGATTGGCGAGCCACTTAATATTGTTAGACCCGCATATCTGTACTATTAATCACATAATGACCAAAACTTGAACATGATGCGTACACGTTTTCTGGGGATCATATCTTGGATCATGCATAAGACGCAAATAGACAGAGGATTGAGAAGAAGCTCGTTGAAAGGGCCACCCCAATCCCTTTCAGGGTGCAACCTCAATCACATGTATACGGTCTGGCAGACAAACTGAAGCTAGATGCTTTACTCGTCGGTTCATTAGAATAAGGCTTAGGCTTACTGGTGTTGAAAATGTAATTCCGTACGATATCCATTTTGAAGACACGACGAACCGAGAGCAACTCTGTGCGACAATCACAGCAATGCGTCTCCGTGTCGTCGGTGCCTTCAGGTTACCTCATGCAGGAAAGTTGTACATTCCGTGATTGCAGTGAACACCGAGTATCGCGTCTCCGTAGTCGGACTGAGGGTCGAGCTTGTCAATCCCGTAAGTAAAGGAACGGACTCCGCAGCAGATATGCGGATCGGTGGTCTAATGGAGGTTGGGGTAACGGCCGTAAGCTCATTCCATTGGACAGGAGGATCGGCCCGACTAGCCACCAAACTTTTTTTGTGTGTCGGTTATGTAATTCCGCAACTTGTTGTCATCACACCTCGGGCTTACTAGTACGCGAAAACTTCCTACGGACCACGGTTGACGCTTACCCTTTGCGTGACGACTTGCGGTATGTTTTGCTGGCGATATTTGATGTGACTCGGGTTCGCCAATGCCAATCATAAATAATACGACGTTTGCTGGTTAACTAAGGTCATTGGGTCCTCCTTTGATTCACCATGGTTAAGCATACTCGTGTCGTAAAGATCACCCCTTGGGAAATCGTAGGTATCTACCTCGTCTTTGCCACTCTGCGTACGTTATTTCCCTTCTTTTTATTTGATGGTACAATAATTCCATTTTGATAGCATTTAAGGTTCTCTACAGGCTCCTGTTTTCGCCATGGGACAAAGCCGCCAGAGACAAGACCTGGAGACGTGTAATCAGCCACTACAGCGTACACTACCTTACCCACTTGAACATCGCTCAGCTCCAGTACGTTTTCGGTAACTCGTACGACGTCTATGTTGGCTACACAAAGAAAATTGGCGTCCCCATGGACATTGAAGAACTCGACCTCGGTGCCAAGATCATGTGGGTTGGCCCCAAGAACCCCAAACGCGTCAACATTTTCCTCCACGGTCAGTGTTTGAATTTTTCCAAGAACATCCGTTTTTCTTATCCCTTGTTTTCAGGTGGTGCTTTCCTCGTCCATGCCCCCGCTGAAGGCTATCCTTTCTGGCGATGGATGCAAGGCCAGTTGAAGAACAGGGGTCTCGATGTCGGCTTGTGTGCCTTGTCATACGGTACGACTTTCTACTTTCCAGTCTTTTCTTTAGTTGATGATCATCTCCATAGCTCTCCACCCTGAGGGCGACTACCCCCTGCCTCTTCGCCAGCTCGTTGTCATGCTCAACCATCTCATTGCCAGTGGCGTTCCTCCCGAAGGTATCACCATGGTTGGTGAGTCCGCCGGTTCCAACCTGATCCTCATGCTGCTGTCGCACATGCTCCACCCCATTCCTGGTGTCGAACCTTTCGTCCTACCCCCCGGCACCAAACTCGGCGGCGGCTACCTTCTCTCGCCCTGGATCTCCGTCGGCGGCACCGACGTCCCCAACTCGTTCGAAGAGAACAACCACACCGACATCACCAGTGCTGACACCCTCCGGGAATGGGGCGCTCCCATCCTCAAGGCTGTTCCCCGGTCCCAGATCCCGTACATGGAGGCGTCACATGCTCCCAACGGCTGGTTCGATGGTGCAGAGAACCTGATCAACAAGCTCCTCATCACCGTCGGTGAGTTCGAGCCGCTGAGGGACTCCATCGTCACCTTGTATGAGAAGCACTTCAAGTCGTGGCCCAAGGATCGCGTTACGTACTGCTACCAGCCGGGTGGTAACCACAACGACCCGTACTACGACTTCTTCTGGGGCGCGAACCCCTCCGAGTTCGCCAGCAGCTTGACTCCCACTGTCGTCCAATGGATGTACGATGTCCACTCGCAGGTCAACTAAATAATGTACGCATGAAATTGCATGTCCTTCTCATAATACTCGCACAATACACCGACGCTACTTATCTATTCCATACTAGATACAAATTGTATGTACAGTGACTAGCTCGCATTCAAACAAATAATATCGCCATCAAGTCATGAAGCTACGTTGAAAAAAAAAAAAATCGGGCTTCACGATCCAAACCTTGGCCAACACAAGAAAAAAGTTATTTTGTTCTGTCGCCTTGGAGAGTAATTGGCAGAGATGCCGTGGGCGACATGAGGGCTTCTTTGAAACTTGACAATCTGCATCAGACCAATATCACACCCTGATCAGACCCCACGTGTCCGAGGAGGGACAAGCAAGAAGAACCGCCTTACGTGCCCTCGATGCTGGATGAAATTACCTTTACAAAGATCCGGAACTAAGGCCAAGCATGGACATCCCGCCGCCGGGAGCTGGCAGCACTGAATGTGTATAGGTTCAGGCTTATGCACCGCATCACTGGCAGTGAAAAACTCAGGTCGCTCCATTATTTGAGTATCCCAAAATACTAGGACCTCCGAACGTCCAACAGGGATCGGACGACAAAGTTGGCAGTGACTGGTTTCCTTACCCACCCACCCCACCCAAGCAGAGCCCAGCGGTGTGTGTCGTCCAAGTCATCGCCCCAGCCGTCGACCTAGTTACTGTATCTGATGGTCAGGAGCGTTTGGGTATAAAGGGACCGTACCCTCGCCAGGGGATGATTTCTCCAATAGCCGGTCTATTCACCACTGCCCAGACGATCCACGAACACAAAGAAATGATGCCCTACGTCAGCTCCTACGCGTACCCCGGTAGCAGCAGAAGCATATATCCGTCCTACGGCCGCAGCAGCTATGGAGTGCCCGTCCAGCATTACTACGGTACTCCCGTGTCATACGGCAGCCCGTATGGGTATTCGTCTTCCTACTATGGCTCGTCCTATGGGTCTACTACACCTATGGTCGTCCTGCCGTCAAGACGCCATCATCATCGTAGCCACCGCCGTCACCACTCTAGGAGTTACTATTACTGAGGATGATGCGGGATGTTATTAATACTGATGGGTTGTAATACGGTTTTGTTCTGCGATACGGATAATCCATTTTGTACGTGAGGAGGGTGTATGTTATGGATTTCCGCATCGATGGAATTCCCGGAATCATCCGGAAGTCTCCAGTCGCTTGAAGCCCTTTCTTCTCCTTTCTATCCATCTCTGTACTTTCTCTTACTCAGCCTAATGAACTTGTTATGACTCATGACTTCACGAAGCTTGTTGAACCTTCTAGTAACACCCATTTGTATATAAACGTAGCTACGAAACATGTACTAGGTATCAAATTCTTACTGCCTATCTTGAACCCTACACTTTGTGTGACCTCAAGCCACGGAAACTAAGCTTCGCGCTAGTCTGCTAACCTATTTCAGGATACCAGTAAGTTTACCTCGAGCTCGCTCGAACCTTTACTTCTCTCACGGATACCATCAAGCACGAGTCACGCTCACACTCTTATTCTCTTACTCCTCGTACCTCGACTACTAAACACTTGCTCTAATAATTAGCTACGGTATCCAACGTTTACAACAGTGTACCAACCCGAATGCATGGCTGAACCTTGGTACAGATGTATTCATTTATCTATCGCCTGGCCGTAATCTCTGCCAAAGGTACGAAAGACATGCGCGGCATCCGCGACAAGGGTTTCATTCCATGAGATTAGTACTATGTTTTTCCATCCAAAGGTATAGGAAGGCTAAAGATATCCAAGATGGTCAAGATATTCCACGGGATAGATGGATGGTGTGGGGGGGTGGGGGATAATGGTGAATGATTTAAGTCAGCTATGTATACTATTAGCGGTCGTCAATGTTAGGAATAAACACTTGAAATGCACAACAATAAAAGGCGAAATAAGTCAAGTAACCCCGTGAGAAAAAAAAAGGGAATCTACTCTACATGACCGTACCCTCCTATCCCGCTCGGATGAGGCCGGTCTACCATATGATGGATAGCGCCAACGGTGGAAACCGTCCGAATACTATCCTCCGTCGTTGAGCCTTCTATCGTCGCAGGCGCAGTGACGAACGACGCAGCAGCGGTGCTGATATCCGGATGACTACTACTGGTCATCGACATGCTCAACGCACCCTCGCTATCCCGCGGTCTAGGCCTAAAAACGGATGGCGGCGACAAAGAACTGGCGCTCATGTACGGTTGCTCCGTCGAAGTCCTACCAACGGATAGCTCCGACCGCGACTCGTGCATCACAATAGGTACGCTCGACCCGGACCCAGGACCCTCATGCGACGACTCGCTCTCTGAGTCCCTCTCAATAACCGGGGACGGCTGTTGCCCACGAACGTACTCGTGTGAGGGTCCCTCTTCAAACTCTTCTGCCTCCTGCTGCTGTTGCTGTTGTTGATACGCCCTCCGCTCTCTCATCTCCTGTCTCTGCCACGCCATTGGATGCCCAAACGTCCAATTCTCCCCCCCACTCCCACTCCCGGTCCCGCTCGTCGGGTCCGTCGAGCTCCCCGAGCGCGAATGCGTCGCCGAACCGGCGGGATCTTCCTCCAGACGGGCCATCGACGAGTCCGCGCGGGAGCGCATAGCGCCTTGGACGAGTTCTAGGCTCGTCACACTGATGTTGTGGATCAGTGACTGGGTGCGCGAGCGGACGGCGGATAGGGAGCCCGCGCGGGAACGCGACGAGGAGGAGCCGCTTTGGGAGTTGGACCGGGAGATGGAGCCGGACCTGGAGCTGTTCCGGTGTGATGGGGTGCTTGGACGAGCGCGGAGGGGTATGAACGACATGCGGGGGGAACTTGACCCGGATGGCTCGAGCGTCAGTAGACCGACGACGTCCTCGCTTTCTGCTGCTTCAGGGAGCTCAGGCTCCGGCTGATCCAGCGCATCGCCTTCCTCGATTCTTGAGTCATCCCCTCCTTCTAAGTCTGAGTAATTCGAGATCACGGGTGGTTGAGGTTCCCCGAAGGAGGGTGCGACGCTACTACTCGTTCTTGTCCTCGCTCTGGGGCGTCCTGATCTGGGGAAACTGATGGGGCTGCTAGGAGAAGAAGGGACAGGGGAAGAAGGGACGGTCCCAGCGCGACTCCGGTTGGGGTGCCTTGGTGGCATGGGAATCACGCTGCTGCCTTGCAAACTCCTGGGACTGGCAGCATCAGAACTGGTGCTGTAGTGCGATCGAGGAGAATGGGAGTCTGACGATTCAACATTGCCCGTCGACTGGGAGAGGCGCGAATGAATAGAATGCGCATTAGAATTGGTCGTCGATTGGGGTGGTGTACCGTGGGAACCAGAGGAGAGACTCGTTCCTCTTGCCGGCCTACGGAACTGGAAGGGATACCGCGACGACACCGGATGTCCCAAGCTTGACATTGAACCTGACCCGCGCCCTGAGGAACGCTTGTCACTGCCAACGACGCCCAGCTCTCTGTGGCCAATGTCTGCTTCTTCCTCTTCTTCCTCTTCCTCCTCTTCCTCTCCCTCCTCATCGGCATCATCATCACCACCCGTTGCACTCGTCTCTTTCTCTGTGGTCAACTTCTCCTCGCTCGGCAGGGACGGAGAAGGCGGGAACGGCACCTTCTCGTCATCCGACGACACCTGAGCGGCCTTCATCGTGAACGGATAGGGCAGCTCTCTCAGCGGACCCCCCGAGGTAGAGGGTTCCCCTACGATCTCCGGCGACGGCTCTCCTTTCGGCCCTCTGAAGAAGTCGTCGGTGAGAACACCTCTCCGTGATTGCGGCACTGTGCCGCCCAGACCAGCCGCAGCCATGATCTGGTCCATCCCCTCAAAAGGCTCCGGTGTATCTGCAAGCTCCTTCTGCCGAGGGGGTGTCGTGGTGAGACAGAAGTCATAGGCTTCTTGGATACGCGTTTTAGTGCACTCTCGCCAAGTCCAGGGGAGCGCATCAGCAGCGAGTGTTGGATTATCGCTGTAAACCGAAACCGTCTTCTCCGCATCCTCTTCCTCCCATCGATCTCGTGGACCACAAAAGCCGGCACAGCCATGACCACTGACTGCCCACAGACCGATCCTAAGAAATGGAGAATGGAATCAGCCGATCGATTCGGATACGAAGGAAAAAATGTGCGCGATACCAGCTGAGGAACAGTACTAGAGTTCGCCACGCCGTCCACGCAGCGTTTGCAAGGAGGACCCCGCGTGCATAATCGGTCAAAGCTCCGTCACCGCGAAAAAAGGTACCGTCCCTGTTATCGATGCCTGCATCCGCAAGTGCGACCTCTCCAACGTCCGGCTCCCAAAACCCCAGGAGCAACGCGACAGAGATCGCTGCTCGAGGTAGGAGAAGGGCAACGGTCGGGAGATTTTGAGCATAGAACCAGAATGTCTCAGAAAGACCGTCACGGATGCTGCCGAAGCTTCCGCGGAAGGCGGAATAGCGAAGGTAGTGGAGGAAGCAGAAGTTACGGAAGGATAGGATGGATACGAAGTTGAAGGCTGGGGATGAGAGGTATATGGGATATATAGAAGGGCGTTTGACGCGCCATCGCCGGACGAAAGAGTACAAGAGTTCGTATACAAGGAAGACGCCGGCGATTTGGAGAAACCAGCAGGTGATATAGGCAGCTGCGCCGAATGACCAGTTTTTTCCAGAGCCGGGGACGCCGGGTGCCTCTGGGTTAGGGTGTTTAGCCACCCTGCAAGAATATAATCAACATGCGAATGTGATTGAATGGAATAACTCACTGAATGATTATGAATACAGCGTTGAAGTCGAAGAATGTCTGAAGGAAAAGGTGGGCGAAGATGAATAGACGAAAGAGATAAAAGTAGATGCGAGCAATTGGGGAAGGGTTGCGAAGGAGGTCGATATTGAGGCCTCTTGAGCGAAATTTTGGCTGGAGCCCACGGGTGAGTAGATCGGTGGTGGAGAAGACGGTTGGTGATGGCGCAGCAGCACCAGTTGCGGTTGCCCGTGACCATACACGCGGATAATGGGACCCACTGCCTACTCGTGTATGATCGGTCGGCACACGTCTTTCCTTCTCACTGTCCACACCATATGCCGAATCCTGCAAGCTCACTATCCTCACGGACCGGGGCGTGGCCCTCCTCCCACCCAGGTACGAGGACGGCGGATGTTCACTCGGCCCTGCTTCTTGCACGGTAGTGACGTCCATGGTGGATGACCGAACTGTCGAGGCTGGTGCGGGGGGTGGGGGTCGCTGGGGAAGCCATGCTGGGTATCCCTCCGAGTCCATCCGGTGAGGGGAAGTGTTTTCTGAGTGGTCGTTGTCGCCACGGGTATCCGCAGGGGACGTCGAGGCTCCTGGGGACGAAGACGACGTCTCAGGCTGCTCCGGTGGTTGAATTCGTAATAGTCGTGAAAAGAATCGCATCGGAAAGAGGTATAAGTCAGTAAAGATATCAACAAGGGGGAGGATGCGAACGAAAGAGGACGTAAAAAGCGTAGAGTTTCGTAGGTTTCGCGTGAGTTTTTTTTTTGTGGGATTTTTTTGGAGAATATTTTGGACGTCGCGTCTATCGAAGCGCGAACGCTGGACGTGGCTCAACCAGTGAAGGAGGAACGCGCGAGCCTCGTGCAGGGTGTGAAGACAGCCTCGTGTCCCTGGTGAACGTGAGGGAAAGAGACGAACCCAACAAAAGTCAGGGCAGGCATACGACGTTCCAGAAACGAACCATCCGTTTACATATTCAGATAGCCGGCCGCTTACCGTAATTGGGCAATTTCAACAGCACCCACCAATCCGAATAGCCTCCGCTTACGGCTTACGGGCGCCGAGAGCCGAGAGCGACAGAAAAAGAGATGGAAGAACGGAAAATTGAGAGCTAGAAGCTCAATAAAAAAAGAAAAAGAATGGAATTGAGTATAACGAATGAAAAGGAGCGTCAGCACTGCTCAACGCTGCTTGGGGTGGTGGTGGTGGTGGTGGTGGTGGTGGTTAAAAAGCAAGGCATAGAGCGCTCTGATTGTTCGGCGTTGCCATGAGTCCCCCGTGGGTTGATTCAAAGCAAAAGACAGCCTGAGAAGACCCTGAATCCATCTGGAAGCTCCTAGGTACAGTACGGAAAGGTACAGTCGGTATTGAAGATACAAAATAGTTGGCAATGAAATACACAGTGAAACCCAGCAGGAGAATACCAGTGGGCGTCAGAATAAAGGATGATCCCCTTTCATGGCCGATGGTCGTCGACAGGTTTTTTTTTTTTTCCCGGCCCTACGTGCGGAACCGGTGCCGTTTTATAGGCCCCGTGGTAGCTACGATACGATTTCAACGGTTGAGCCCGAGGGAACATGGGACCCCTGCGGCGTGCGCCTGCATGCAGGCAGAGAAGTAGTAGGGTGCGTCAAGCACGTTGTCCATGTCAACACTTGGCCACACAGGTTTATACAGTAGGCAGATCCTATGGTGATGTGATCATCAGTGTCAACGAAAGAAGATCCCGGTCCAGAACTTTCGTTACGGGTCTACAGCACATACGAAATCTCCAAAATATTCTGGTACATCGTAGTACATAGCCTATAGGCACGATCCTCAGTACCCTGAAATCCAATTGAAGGGAAAATCAAACCTGCAATTGTTTTTTCATATACTTTTTCGGTCCCGAGCTGTTGTGGGGAAGACAAGACATAAAGTCACTGCTTCTGGGCTGTTTCCCATCGCTCGGTTCTAGATAGGAACCAGGAACCATGACGAGATGAAAATTGTGGAGGGCCATCAGATGACGCTTGATATATGCAGACCGAAATGCTTCCACGCTTTAGCCGAGTATGATTTGGCAAATAGACGAAGTAATCGCCACCAAAGCTGGTAAAATGTTCATTTGTCTATAAAGATGACTTGCCGTCATGGTGCGGTACCATTGGAAGTCTGAAGTCTGCTTCGAAGAAAGACGATCAGTTGACGAGATGCTATACGCGTCGCGAGTTCCATGCTCAACTTGGTTTGCAAGGAGAGTGCGATTGAGAGTGCACGAGAATCAGTCATTAAGATATTCGTGCGTTCGTGTAGGAAAGCAAAAGTGCAGGGCAGGCAAAAAGAGGAGGGAGTAGCCGTCGTCGGTCGTCAAGACGCGTACCAGACGCGTCCAGCACGTGTTGATCATGCAATTGGCCGGCCCGATCTCCGAGTCGCCACTGCATTTTTCGTCGTGAATATGATACCGGGGGGCTATTTGCCGTGCACTCCAAGGAGGGGGGTGGCGTGGTTTCGATTGCATTCTCTCGTTCTTCTCGACTATATTTAACAGGCGGACGGTGCATGAGGATATGAGGATGGCTATTAACAAGGGATGAGTGTGTAAACTTTTTCCGTTCTAATAGCGGCATAAAACGATACCATTTCAAAATAGACAGAAGAGGAGAGAAAGAGGTAAAGATAAGAGAGGAATGTGCAGCGATGACGATGATAATTGATGTAATAAGGACTGAAAAGCATGGCAGATATTACAGAGCGATAAAATTATACACAAAGGATTGCCGAGTCTATGGTGGTGGTGGTAGTGTGGTGGTACCAGTCACTGGTCCCTGATGAAAGCCGCACAGGAGCTATTGGGAAACATGGTGCCAGATGTAACTGTATGACATGAATCAAGGGAGACGGAGAGTAAGGGTGTCAATACAGTGCGTGTTCTAGTTTCGGACTGGATGGCATTGGGAGGGAAAAGGGGGACACGATGGGGCCACGGCCTTGAAGGCAGAACGGCTTATTTTTTCGATACCAGTACGAAGGCAAATATCAACGCAATGAGCGTCACCAAAGAGGTCACGATGATTGCGATGAACGACCGCGCTACCGGATAATTCCCCCTTGTCAAGGCTTCTTGTATCGAAAAGTACCTCGTCATCCCTACGCCCAGTATCCCAAGCGACAGTAGCACGGCTGTGGCTCCCAGCGGGCGAGCATAGCGGTGAGTTGCATCGCTTGTCGGCGAAAAGGTGGTGACATTGGAAGTCGTGCTGGATGAGATGGAAAATAGCTGGACGAGAGCGACGCCAGTAGAGGCGAGGACGAGAGAAGTTCGTACGTATGCAAGAAAAGTCCTCTCTGAGGCTAGATGGTCCCTTGCGACGGAACCGTTGTTCTCCAGCGTTAGGCTGATACGCATGGTGCTGAGCAAAGGAGCAATTCCGAATACTAGTTCCGTTGTTGGCCGTATGCCTGAATTCCGAATCCTTCAGCGGCGTCGCGGCAGCATCGTCCAGGATAGTCTAGTCGGGCATTTCGTCGTCGTCGTGGATGTTGAGGTCGAAGAAAGCATATCAGTGACGTAATAGGAAATAGGTTTTTTTTTTAAATTCAGCATTTGATTAACCGCAACAAGTAAGCTAACTACTAAGACGCGGTGGAGGTACAGGGACTCAGGATCCTCTTTCCCTCTTGTTCCAGTCCCTCCGCTCTTCCTTCTGAGTTCCCAGGGTGTTTTAGCGAATAGGAAATAGGTGTGTCTGCGCTTTTCTCCTTTCGACCACCATCATCACATGGCATATTCTCAACGGCTTCCTGCCCTAGATATCGACGTTAACGGACCCCGACCCCGGTCTCGGTCTGGAAGATGGATGGCGAGCATTATAATAGTATGGTACGCTGCTGCTTTTTGCTGGGCGTGGACTTACAACTCGTCATTTTTAATGCTTATTTTACGTTTTAGCTGGTAACAAGCACCCTCGAGTACAGTATTCGACTCGTGAATCTACATCTGTTCAGTAATCAGCGGTTCAGCAATGGCCGCGGTCAATTTCGCTGTAGAACACGTAGAAACGGCTATCCATGGTGCATATCCAACCCCTCTTCCCCTTTCAATGATTTCACAATAAGTCTGATTTAATGAGCCTGATCCAGCTTGCTGGGCTTGACGATATCTTTTTATATTTTTCTGAGACATCTCCTCGCCGTTTTTTGTGACAGTATCGTTTACCGTATCGTTTTCACAGGTGCACTCTACCACCATGTACACAACGTGTATCGCCTGTGCGACCGAATGCTTTGAATGTTCTGTACATTTTTTCCCAAATCAAGCTATCGAGGAACCGGAACGCTTCCTTAGGCGCGCTACGAAGCTTCGTTGTGGATCTTTCCGAAGGCAAAATAAGCGCCGCGCGTTCACACCAAATATAAGAACGCATAACAGGCTCCATCTTGACCCCCACCACCACCACCACCACCCAGATGTCGAACTTTTTGAGACGAGCCACACGTCGGGGCACCACCAACGGGACCTCAAACTACGTTTCTACCTCAGCTTCCCCGCCTCCTGAGCTAGGTCCAGAGCAAGATAGCACGACTGTGCCTATCAACCAGACGGACTACGCTCGTAGATGCAGAGATGTGATGGAGTTGTATCACGCTCTTCAGGAGCTAGGGTTCGTGTTCCCTACGTCTTTCTGACATATGCCTACATACCCATTTGCGATACAGTGCGGATAGGCTGTTCCCAACATTGCCAAAGATCATCGTCATCGGAGGTCAATCTAGCACGTCGTTTCTTGAATGTCGATACGGAAGTCATACTGATACACCTCTTTTAACAGCTGGCAAAAGCTCGCTCGTAGAAGCTGTTTCTGGGGTGCGCTTATGCTTTTCACTTGCCGGCCACATCCCCTCATCATCATCTAGATCAATGTACCCAGAGACAGCGGCACTTGTACCAGGTAAATGCCTCTCAAGCATTTCTGGCGCGATCTCACTCCTTTGCAAGGTGTCCGATGGAATGTACAATGATCAGTTCAGCCTCGACCTGGTCATGCACGATCTACCTCAACTTCAAGCATGAGATATCTGAAAACCCACATGTTAGCCCGAACAGAGTGCGGTTTGGGCCCCTTATTACAAACAAGGATAGCGTCGAACTATGGATCCGGCGAGCACAAGCTGCGATACTCTGCCCCCATCGTCCCAGGGAGGATTTTATCAACATGAGTATGGCCAGCCTTCGTAATCTTGCTACAGTCGACCTGGAAATGCTACCATTCTCAAATGATATCGTCCAGGTGGAGTTGAGGGATCCGGACCTGACAGATCTGTCTTTCGTTGATCTACCTGGTAAGGCCTTCATATCTTTGCCTTTGTATGTTAAATGTTGCTTTCTCAGGGATTATACACAATGCTGAAGAGGAAACAATCAAGCTCGTTCAGGATTTGGTAGTTTCCTACATCGAAGGATCGGATAATACGATTGTTCTCATAACTATTCCAATGACTGGTGGGTCTTCTCCTCTAACACTGTGTGTATCCTTCTCATGCCTCCATCTACAAGATGACATCGAAATGCAAGCGGCGGTAAAACTTGCAAAGGAACGGGATCCCGGGGGTGATCGTACAATTGGTCTGAATATTCATTCTGCTATCTACATGGCCAGCCCTAATTGTTCTTACAGGAGTGTTGACCAAGCCAGACATGCTCACCGAAGGTGCCTCTGGTGCACGTCAGAAATGGACACAGATCATTCTTGGGCAAGATCAGAAACACAAGCTCAAACACGGCTACTATTGCGTTCTTCTCCCGGACGACGAACAGCGTAGGCGCAAGGTCTCTCGAGACAAATCCCAGGCACTGGCCAAGCAATATTTTGAGCGAACGACCCCTTGGAAAGAGTTCTCGAACCGCAGTCGGTTTGGCATAACGGCGCTTGTACATGATATCAGCCGACTTTTGGTTGGGCTTATTGAGAATTAGTATGTGCCCCACTACTTTCCGTACCTCGGCTCATCCCTGGTTCTGGAATAGTATACCGACCCTGAGAGAAGGCGTCGACGAACTCCTCACAAAGGATAGAGCAGAATACATCACCCTTCCTCTACCACCACTTACTGATGAGGCGTGGTCTCAGATCATGATGCTCATCAATAACTTCTGCCTTGATCTCAAAGCTACTTTCGAGGGACAGGGAGAACACAAGAAGCTCGTACAGTGCAACCGCTCTAGGTATAGGCAGTTCAAGCACGATATCCTCAAGACATGCCCCAACTTCCGACCCTTTGAGGATAAGGCCTATTATCGGGATCTGTGTATCGAGGATGAAGAGTTTCAGGGTAAGGACAAACCGTATGTTTACATGGCAACGTCCGAGTACGTGATGGATATCAAGGACGTCAGAGAGGAGATTGTCAAGTGAGTGCTTGTCTCTCTGGGTTCTATTTTGCTGAGCTCGCCTTTGTAGCTGTACTGCATGGGAGCTTCCCGGTGAAGTTCCATTGGAAGCAACACGCGTACTCATTGAACGCTTTACGAAGGAGTGGTCCAATCCTTCCATGGAGTGTTTCGATGCTGTCTACGATGCGTCGTCAACATACATTCAAGGGTTGGTTACGCAACGTTTCGGCCAGTTCAAGCCCCTGGAAAAGCATGTTAGGTTCGTTGTCTGTGTCTTTCCCGCTTATTCAAAAGCTTTATATGTCTGTCCAGTGCACTTGTGCGTGGTCAGATGGAGATCTGCAAAAGTGAAGCGCTCGTCATACTTGGCAAGGCTGTCAAACTGGAGACGTCGCCCGTGTTCACTCAAGTACCACAATACTTGATGGAGCGCTCCAAGTGGTTTAGGCGGTTCCATAGGGTCTATACGAGTCCTAGTAGCTATAGCTTGCATTACAATTTGAGGCCATCCCCGCCTCCTCCAGCTCTGGAGACGACAGAAGACGAGGAAGTCCTCCATGTGATGGCCAAGGTCCGAGCATATTTTGAGTTGGCTTACAAGGTCTGCTGTGCTCTGTTCTCCCAGTCTTCTCTTGGCTGACCAACCATTATCTAGCGATTTATCGACAACATTCCGCTTACTATCGAGCATGAGCTTCATCAGCCCCTTTTACCTCGCTTGTCGGAGAGTCTTATCAAGGATATGGGAGGGCCGGATGCTAGGGAGAGAGCGAGGGAACTGTTGAGAGAGGATCCGGTGATTGCGATGAGGAGGGATGTTTTGAAAGATCGAATCGAACGATTGGAGGAGATAAGGAGGAAGATCTATGCCTTTACATGATGTCCTGTCTATATATCCATGTGCTTTGAGTACTTATAAAATGTAGTTCTATTTTCTCACAGTGCCATGCCTCTCACGAGCATTATTATTCCAGAGGACCGACTTACTTTTGGCAATTGAGGCTTGAATGGGTAGGGTGTGAGCGTCGAAAATCAGTAGTGATGGTGAAGCACCAAGTGGCTCGGACATTCTGAGCTTAGTCAGCACCTTCCAAGTAGCTTCAGCCCGGATGGATTATCTCGGCGTCTGATTGTAAGCCCCATGTCCCTGGCCTCCATTCCCTCTTCCAAGCTTCATGTATTTGGCTATCTTTTGGAGTGGAATAAAAAGGCAGAAGTAGAAAAAGATATGCCCCCATCCAGGATTGAACTAGAGACCTTCGCATGACTAACCATGTCAGATAGTACAAGTGCGACGCGCTACCACTACGCCATAAGGGCTTGGTATCAGCTGATTATGAATCCTTAAGGAATCCTACTACCCGTCAATACCAGATTTCCTGTTTTCCTGTTTGCGTAGTACATATTCGTACGCGTATAGGTGTTGTGTACATGAAGATACTACAAAAAATTATTCTGATAACATGGTAAATTTTTGCAAAGCATGTTGCCGAATTCTATCAGTTCGTCAGCCGTGACTTAGACATAAGTATATTGCGGGAGGAGTCTTACTCACTTATGTCCTCGCAGCCAACACGAAAGCAAACAGCAATGCGACGAGCGTTGCCATGCAACCGGTGATGATGATGGCCACTGTACGCGCGACGGGGAATTTACCCTCCGTGAGAGCTGCCTGAACGGAGAAGAACCTCGACACGCCTGCGCCCAGTATCCCCAACGCCAAGAGGACTGTCGTGGCTCCGAGGGGTCTGGCGTATCCTTGCATGATAGCGCTCGTTGGGGAGAACGACGCGGTACGGGTTGCGATGGAGAACAGCTGTACGAGAGCGACGCCGGTAGAGGCTAGGACGAGGGAGGTTCTCACGTATGCGAGGAATGTCCTCTCGGAGGCTAGGTGGTCCCTTGCGACGGAGCCGTTGTTCTCCAATGTTAGGCTGAGACGCATTTCTGTGCGTATTACGTCCACCCTCTCTCCTCCTCCTCCTCCCGTCTCCTGGGTATTTTTATAGTGTTGTCTATTCCAAATAATGGACCATATCTGCGGTCGTGGGATAGCGAGCTCAAAGTCTACCCGCAATAGGTACCGCAATTAAGGAGGTGGCGTGAGGGACTTACGAAAACTTGATACCCCGCCGGGCGAAGTCCTGCGGTTCAAAGTCCTCAGTAAGAGACTTTGACATGGATTAGAACGGAAGCAGATGCATTCAGACACGCAAATTGTTAACGTTGGAGACAAGTCTGCTTTCATTGTCTGCGGACTGTGTAGCTTTTGTCCGGAACGGATCGCCGTGCATTCTCTCGGTTATAATTGAGTGAGTCATATACTTGACGTTAAAACCCAACAGCTTAGCGACTGGTAGACCTTTTAATCATCGCCGTCGCATGGCCGTAAAGTTTCCGATGTATTCGTATTGCGCAAGATCACTCCGTTATATGGAATAGTCTGAATGGGCATATCAAGGGCGCCCTATCGTATTACCCGTTCCATCCTGTGATAGTATGCAGATAAGCCAGAAGTTTATAGGAAGAAGCTTAGATGAGTCAAACCGTATTCAAGCAACGTTGCAGGTAATGTATCAATGAAAGCTGGAATTACATTTCGTTGATTCTATCTGCGCATTGCGATCCGTTGAAGTTGAAGCCAAACCCTGGTCGTGAGTTAGAAAAGGCGGGAATCTCCTTTGTTTTTTTCCCTTCATATCGGCGGTGAGACGGGTTAATTGATTCCTGAAGGCGATCTGAGATAACAGAAACCGAGCGGATACCCTCGGTGATTGGTCCGTCTTCCTTTTTCCCAGAATTCGGGGACTGAAAAGTACATGTAGTAAGTCTAAGGGTTTGGGGGCCAATCTTCTAAATTTTTCAGGATATTGAAGGAGATATTTTTGGTTATTATCCGTCTCAGAGTGTACTGGCAGAAAGAAATAAAGACATGACGCTTGAGTCGGAATCGGTGATAGTATCAGTGATCATAATGGCTCCGTAGTCAACCACCACGTGACTTCAACTCCAAGCAAGTCGAACTTGGTGACATCACCACCAACCTTCATCTGCGGGCTACATATATTTCAAGATTTACAGGTCTACTTCTTGCTTCTTGTCCTCCGAATATCTCCTACGTCAGTCCGAATCCAGTCTTAGGCTGACTCTCTAAATGTCCGGATGTCGCCGGTCATCTTTGTTTCATTCAGAACGATCTTGGTTCAGTCGTCCTGCACTGTTTTGTTCTTTGATCCACTCTTGGTCTGTCAATCAAATGTGAAACTAGTTCTCCCTGACTGTCTCGTTACTTTGACCGGTGGTATCACAAAAAAGTATAAAAGGCCTCAGTTCAGGGTGGGTCCATTCCCCCTTCTTGACTCAATTCAGACCCCCTGCACTGACATGGCCCGCGCAGCCTTTCGGACACCTCAATCACGCCCGAGCACTCCCACTCCCAACTATGCCAACCATCGAAATGCCTTCAATTATGGACAGGAATTTAATTCCGGTTCTTACTTTTTTTTCTTTTGGTTTCAGCAGAAGGATAACCTCTTCTGTATGTAGTCTCAACAGGAATCGAACACCTTCTTGGAACCCCCATCTATGAGCATAAACTTGGTCAGTCAGCGGAAAATGTGTTTTATGATGCAAACTGATTGGTTTATACTGCAGTGAACGCTAACTCATCTCGTCCACTATATGAAAGGCGGGTGATCGAGCTGCGGCAGGACATGCTTGGCCTTCTAGAAACACAGACCCAGAAATTCTTAGCTAACATTGCCGATCTCACTCAAATGGTGCTTAAAGTGAGGTTTTAGCCAACTTTAACGGGAAGTGCGTCAGTTCACCGCCGATTGCAGAAAATTAACCATTATCGCATTGATGGACCAGCGACTCCCTTTGTGATAATGCCTTTCGCGGATGGGTCGATACCGAATAAACTTCCTGTAAGAAATTGAATTGCTTTTGTTGTGACTTTTGTTGACTAGTCTATGAATCTTCTCAGCATCTGCTTCCCCCTCTGACTAACCGACACATTATAAATCATCTCACTCCGGAACAGCTCGTTCGCTATTGCGTTGGTTATGGGATAGCCCACGACCCCAGAAACGTAGACCTCATGCTCGTCGACTTGAAGGCGTATATAGGCTGCAAGGCTTGAAGCTGAACGTCAGTGAAAGGAGTATCTGAGGGAGGGCTTACATATTGCTGTGACGCACGGTCTATTATTATTCGGCTTGCATATCATCTGTGGACAGATAGTAGAAATGAGTGTGACTCCTTGGGCAGTTTAAGACTTTGTAGAACGATATGAATACGTGCATGGAAGCAATAAATATCGAAAACCTACCGGTCTCTCTTGCTCAGACGCGGGGACCTATTTAGCATCCTTTGCATCAGCAAATTTGGTAGAGAGTATAATTACCCACCAGCGGCAGCACCTGCACTGATAAAGAGCCCCCAACTTGTATGGTATTGTCCATCTGATGAGCCGAATTTTGGTACGGTTGACTCAGAGCGGACGCATAGCAGTCCTAGTGACGTTGAAGGTTTTTGAATACAAATTGAATGCTGGTCTTATGGCATCACAGCAGTGGACTCTTGATTTGCTGGAATATAATGTATGTTGAGAAAGCTGTGCAATAGACGTGTCAAACGGGTCGATTTCCGTGTTATAGGGGTATGGGTATATCGCGTGATGGAGGTTAGGTGGAGGATGCACACCCAACCTGTTGGCCTGCGAGAATGTGCCGAAATCAGTAATGGGCTATAATAAGAGATGGGAAATCATCGTACGTTTTGCTTGGTACCCTGGGTGAGGATAGAATCGTAGTAGTAATAAGACATTTCAAGGAGAGAATGATGTGGAATAAACGTGAATGACCTCTCGCCTTTATAACAAGCACCTGGAAGTTTTTGACAGGTTGTCTTGAACAAAGACTAAAGGCGGCTGAAAAGACATAGAGCTTTGTGAGCAAAGATATGGTACATATTTTATTGCTATTTTGTAAAATGATGAGATTCTCAAAAAAGAAAAAAAATTGCGACCGTCCGATCTCAGCCATGTCCCTACTTGTTCATGCATATGGCGCGCTTGAAATAATCACAGTATTGCATGCTATCGGTAGAAAAAATGTTTAAATGCTATCCATCCTTACAGACCTTGTTCCGTTTTTGGTGAACTCGGTCGCTGCCGGGTTCCTACTCTCTTCGTACTCACGTAGTGGTCAAGACTAACTGGACGTGTGTGTACGCAAACATAATTATCGAGAGTGAAAACGATATATTCCTGGGCACATGAGCCTCGACTACAGACTCGACCGAAACCAGACGGATAGTAGCTTGAGTGGGATAGAAAACGAAGCAGATATATAATAACTGATTTTTCATCTACACGCCTGCCTAATCAGCATATGGAAAATGCGACGAAGAAAGGAACAGAGAACTTAAAAAAGATGCAGCGCCTCGGTATAAAAATGCAGATAATAGAAGCACGACGACTGAAAGGGTTTCAAAGGTAATCTAGGTTTTATTGCCAGTATACAGACTAAGGAAAGCGCCGGAGAGAAAAAACTGACCATTGGTCTATTCTTGTGATACGATGATGGTTATCGTTAGAAAGGAAGACACCTTCGGTCAGCCACGCGCTCTAAAATGCTCGGATTACCACCAGTCATCCGTAGATTATTTATTGACGGCCTCCGCATCGTCTCAACGGCTCTAGTCCATTTTTCTCCAGCTATGCAGAGTGCTAAGCCAACCCACTGGCGCTGAGGCGAAGGGTGCATATACGATTCAAAAAAGATGTCTATAGATAGATGATCAATCCAAGAGCATACTGTGTTAGATAAAGAAGCGCAACAGACCTGTTGTCCGCTCGTCATCGCATTCTCTGGTACTCATTATATCAGACAAAACTAGTCCGAGCTATGAGGTTCGGAGGTCGCATGCGTGAAGACAGACGATTCTTCTCTTTTCTATTTTCGCTACGAGCAGGATCAATAATGAGACGTTGCCTTTGAACTGCCCCAAAAGCACGTACATAAATCTCCAGATATACCGTATTTATGTCCTAAATCTGACATAATATCCTTCGCCTTGGTCCATATAGGTACTGAGCGCCTGGAGATAGGAATTTCTGAGCGTGGTGCAGACAGGAAGCGGTCGTCTGTTGCTGTGGAATAAACTCTTGGAAAGAATGTAAAGAGCGAGAGCGTCCTTGCCCACGGCTCCGTAGTTGCTCCATGATTATTTGCTAGCGAAAATAGCCGCGATCTCTACCATGCGTCTTCATCAACGGAGAAAATCCTTTCGCATTGTACATATCAAGGCCGCTGCCGACGAAAAGATGTTGGTGACATGGTGGGAGTAGCAAATAGAGCAAGACGCAGGACACCGATCACCGTTACGTACTGCCTCTGATCACGACCACGACCATGAAATCAATCGGCTTTTCACCCACCATTCGACTTCAATGACACTGCTACGAGCAAGGAAGGATGCGGGGATAGAAACCGAAAATTTGGTGGTCCTAGCTACCTTTGTATCCTACGGCTAGCGCGAACAATGCCCAGGTCCCTATATGCGCGGAAGTGGGCATCTCCTCCTCCTGTCTTTTCCGGGATGTCATCGGGTTTCCAGAATGGGCTTTGGCGAGCATCGAGGACTGTCCTGTCGAACAAATGGGTCGCAGTAACAATTGGAAAAGAGTAGGAAGGAATAGTTGCGACAGGCTGGCATTACGGGCGACAGAGGCTACAGTGAGGAGTGCTCGGTGCGTATCGCTTAATACGATGTGGATAACGCACGCTGATATCGTCCTACATTCTTAGCACGTTTGGCTGATTGGGCTTCAATGCCTCCTTCTTCGACCATTGGCTGTCACCGATTCTCTATCAATGACAATTGTTTACGAAAAATTTCCATGTCCTGACCGGAATGTACTGCCCTTTGCAGGGCAATGATTTCTCCAGTCACTCTACGCCATCATTATCCTTGGTGGTCATGTGCTGGGCCGAGCCTCCGACTGTTGACGCGTCTTCCGGAGGTGGACATGGGAGATCATGATTGGTTAACACTCTTTTTCGCGGACATGGGCCAAACGGTTGACTCCGGCCAATAGTTGGTGAGTGTCATCTTCGTTTCCTCAACGAACGAGGAGCTGATTAGTTTTCAAGGGGTAGCGCCTCACATCAGCCTGGTATAGTCGCTCGCCTCTAGGTAGGGCTGACATCCCCGACCATCCCGTTGGTAACGCATATCGTTCTTCACTAAGCTGAAGGACGTGTCATATCATGGTGGAGTTTTCGTGTCCAAAGGAATCTCCAATCGTACATGTCATGAACTCAACTCAAGGCAGTCCCGAGACCTTGTGATAAAAATAAAGCTGTCGAATCATCAGGATGGACCCTTGTCGGACTAGGCGGTTTCGTTTCACGCTTCAATGCTGTCAAAATGGACCTAGCTGGTCTTTTAACTTTACCAACCGATACCTTTGGAGAGCAGTCATGCGACGTCGATTTCCCGGACCTATTTCCTACGCCCCCCCCCCCCTCTAATGGCAATAATGCTCTCTCGGGCCGAAGAACAAAGGCTGTTCCAACGTGAGTGCCATAGTACCATTCTCGTGAATTATGATCTTGATGTCCTTTAGGTAATCCTTGGAGAGAGGTGTTTGCTATTGGCCTGTCGAACGGGTTCCATTGCAAGGACCTGGTGATGGCGCTTGTCGCAGATGATCCTACATTGTTGCTGTGTTACGTGGAAAGATGGTTGAAGATTTTTGCGGGAGAAATAATTCTGGATCATGCTTCAGGTTAGCGAATAATCCGCGATCTCTGTTTCTCCGTACTAAGCAATTTCCTGCTGTCCAGATCCTCGTAGGTTCACTGAAAACAGACCATGGATGTTCCACTGCGGTCTTCCGTGTGTTATTCGGGAGGGCATTCGTTAACTAGAAGGAAAAGTGCTCTTCTCTCCTAAGCATCGGGTCGCGCATCCATGTTATCTGCTGCCGGCCGAAATTAAATCTCGACAACTTTGATTTACAGTCGCTTTATAGACCATCATCCCCACGTACTTTCATCGCCGTTCTCAGTCCTCCTTGCTCTCCAGCCAACCACCGGCCACCGCTATTCGAACGAAAGTAAGCAGAACTTCGGGGTAGCTTGCACTCATAGCTGACCAGCGTGGTACATCCACAGTCTGCAATCATACAAGTCCCGATACGATGGCCAATAATACCATAGGCTAGTGATTTCGGCCACATCTGTGCGATCCAACGTGGCGACGATGACGACGGTATGCCGATGGCACTTCACGTATCGCAAGCCTGTCACAGGTGGCGAGAAATCACATTGTCCAATCGCATCTTATGGACGACGTTCACTTTGGGGTCTCTCAGACGAACAAAAACCCGTTTCCCTTCTCCAACTTTACTTGACGTGGTCCGGCCTGTCGTACTCGCAGGGTCTTTTATCCTGGCCGGAGCTGATGCCTACAAGCGCTTTCTCCTGCCTTTTTGCTGAGGCGTTCCGCTGTCCCAACCTTATTTCCCTCACACTCAAAGATACATACGCCTCCGGTAACACCCCCCCCCTCTCGTAACATTCCTCAGCACAGTCAATCCTCCTAACCTTCGCAAACTCGAGCTCGGAAATATCATCTTCTCCGATCCTGCGATTTCCGAGATTTTGACTTTGGTCCCTCTCCTCCGAGAACTGTCGTGTCCTTTATCCGCGAGCAGATATCGTCTTTCCCAGACTTGGAACTTCCGCGGGGAGTTGTCCCACAGCTGGCTGTTGTCAAATTAGCCTTCTGGTACAGGCCGGATATGGATGCTCTGGCATTTTGCATAGGTCGGTCTTGACTCGATGACTGTAACCTACCCTGCTCATCCCGGTGATATGGGACTATTACATAACACTTGGTTACGAGAGGAGGCTGGGGAGCAGTACAGTTTCAAATGGATCGATGATGGTCCTCTGAGCACTCGCATTCTCAGGAAACCTTATGTCGTGCCTGCCTCTGCCGTGGTTGAGATTCTCCTTGATGAAGCGAGCTTGGAGGACGTCGTCAGCATGGAAGGACTAGGAGGTTTCTCGGTAATCCCTTCATAGAATGGCCAACTTCTTTACGGGTGTTTGGATTTCTTTCAATGATAGGTGGGGATAGCATGGCAAGGATATATGTTCGTGAATTCCGCTGCTTTTCCCTCTATCATCTCCGACTTTAGATTCCTGATATCTTTCATCTCGCCGTTCTTCTTGTTACATTTTATGGACTACAGCCTTAACGACGTCGGGGTCACTGCCTTAAGCTTTCTTACCGAGCAACCGTGTTCAATGTTCCTGAATACCATGGCCAGTGCGAACTGCTGTGATTGTTCTCCCGGTCATCGAAACGGGGGATGAAGGCTGTACAATGTGCCTGTCATGACTTTCCCCAGTCTGGTATCTGAAATATTATAGGATTTATATTTTTGGAATCGATGCCCTGCTTTACCTTATTATCGATGGAATTACAGGGGGAGAGTGTCCAAATAGTGAGGACACGTCACGACGAAGCCCCGCGATTGAACCCCATCAATGTGCGTGGACGGAATACGGGACCTCCTGCTACGTCTATCTGTGTCCATGTTCCAACGGGACGACTGGTACGTGTCCTTTCTTACTCAGGCTGATACCAGGAGGTACACGTCGCTTACTTGTCATTCATCTAGATATCCTCAAGGCGACATTTTTCCGAGACCTCAGGAGTCCTGCCATCTCGCCCTCTTCTCCCCATCACAGTACCTGGATCGAAGTTATCTGAATAGTCCTCTCATGTGCTTCCCCCCCGCTTTCTACACGACGTATCTGCGAATATTTTCCGCGTACGGACCGGCATGACTTACTCTTAAGTACAAGTCGCATCTCCGAGAGTAGTCCGACGCAATGCTAGTCCAGCCATTCCTTGCTCTCGTTGTCTTCAGCAGCTGTGTAGTAGTCTTCGGCGGTCGGATTCCTGCTTTCCGACGCCCCAAACCACCGGGGATACCAAAGGTGGCAGTGGGCGACCTCGAAGTAGTAGCAGCCAATGCTCGACTGCGCGCACGCGATCTGCCACCGTACGACACGATATATTACTTTGACCAGCTCATCGACCACGATGATCCGTCCATGGGGACATTCCAGCAGAGATACTGGCACTCTGCTGAGTTCTATGAAGCAGGTTTACACAAATGTCGTCTTACGTGGGTTCTCCCACTGACATATATATATATATCCCAGGAGGTCCGATAATTCTCATGAATGCTGGCGAGGTCGACGCGAGCAGTGAGAAAAATCCCCATACTTCCACAAGCTGTGTCTGAATGTCTGCCATAGGTTATTACGGCTACGTGACAAACAGCACCATCAATGGCGTTGTTGCGCAACAGTTCGGAGGTGCAGCTATAGTTCTCGAACATCGCTATTTTGGCGAGAGCAATCCTTTCCCGAACCTGGACGTGGACAGTCTCGAGTATCTAACGATAGCACAAACCATCGAAGACCATGTCTACTTTGCCCAGAATGTCGTCCTTCCGCAGGACAATGGTGATAGTGTAGGTCCAGATAAGGCGCCGTGGATCCTGATGGGTGGAAGTTACCCAGGTTGGTATCGTAGCAATCTGAAGATAACTGAGATCTCCTGACGTATCGTTCGTAGGTGGTTTAGTGAGCTGGACGATGGCCGCGTCAGTTGTTCCGCAGTGGTTCAAAGACCGTCAGCAGCACTGACAATTCTGTGGATCAGACATCCCGACATATTCTGGATTGGCTACGCCTCATCAGCAGTCGTGCAAATTCAGCTGTCCGCAGGCTTTGATTGATCTTCCTATTCGACCCAAGCTGACAGAGACTTTGCAGAGACTTCTGGCAATACTACGAGCCTATCCGTGAGAACATGCCGATGAATTGTTCCGCCGACGTCGAAGCCGTTATCGCCTACGTCGACGGGGTCTTCACTAGCAATGATACCCAGACCCAAAGTAGCATCCAAAGAATGTTTGGGTTTACGTCTAACTTGGAGGTGGCTCAAGCTTGTGGGTACTTACTTACTTCTTCATACTCCATCCATTCTTTTTTTTTTCTAACTCTGATCGTTACCTTCAGTGAGATGGGATTTGTGGACGTGGCAGGATCTGCAGCCAAACACGGGTCCTGGTGCAGCCTTCTACCAATTCTGTGATGCGCTGGAGGTGAAGGATGGTGTGTCGGCGCCCGAGAGTGGATGGGGAGTGGACAATGCGCTATCGGCATGGGCGAATTGGTTTGCCGTAAACTATGAAGCTGAAACTGGTGGGTGAAGGGGCTTCATTCATCTCTAGGCCGCTTTGCAGATGCTCCTTATTTAGATTGTGCTTCCCTTGGCGTGTAAGATGCCTCTGAGGCGCCTGTCCTCTCGAGCTGATTGATCTCTGGGAATATTCTTGTAGGTGTCCTGGTTCCTTGCCACCGAAGCCTGCAGCTGTGCCCGACAAACCAGCCATTCATAAGGAGCTCGAAGCTAGAGTCGATTACCCTGTCGATGATGCAACCCGTTCTTGGTCCTGGTTGGAGTGCATAATCTTCATGACGATAATCGAGTATACCTGATGCTAACATTTTAAACTGCAGATGTAATGAAATTGAAGAATCACTGGTGAGTTTCTCAGACAACCTCATGATGCAAACTGATAAATCTTTATAGGACGGACCGCCTATTGGACAGGGAGGTATCGTTTCGCGACTAAACACGTGGCAATACGATCTGGTTAGCCCTCGGACTAGTGATTGCACGATGATGTAGTTGACATGCGCTTGGACCTCTCTCTCCAGGAAGGCTGCGTAACCACTTTTCCCGACGCATTCTCTACCGCTCCGCTCCCCGACGGCGAGTGTATCAACACCCTGTACGGCGGGTGGGGTGTCAAAAACACAAGGCTGTTCTTTGCGAATGGCAAACGTGGGTTGCTGGAGATCCACGATGCATCTCCTCCTTTTTGCTGACGGATGTTCCCATTAGGCGACCCGTGGAGAGAGTCAACCGTGTCTGCCGTGAATAGCACGGCGGTGAGCACGGACGACCAACCTATCGGCCTCTCGGACGGGTTCCATTGTAGTGATTTGGTGATGGCGCTTGCGGCGCCTGACGACACGGTCGTTGCGGTGCAAAATTCGTTCTTGGCCTACGTCGGGAAGTGGTTACCAGGATTTGTCGCGCAGTAGATTTTGGAAAGCATGACGAGTGACGGAAGGGGGGTTGATAAAAGTACATCCACTGGTATAGATATCCGACCCCTGGACGGACCCCCAGGTCAAGATATAATATTTTTCCCAAGACCCAACTGCGCGAGATAGCCCAGGGGCTAGCATGTCCCCAGATCCTGAAAGGCGATCGAGACTGTATAGAGATGTCGAATTCAGTGCCTTTCGAGAAATTGATGTCGTGTTTAGTGTGAGTTGTGTTTTTTTGATCATTGGCAGTGATTGCTTCTCAGTTTACATTCTCAGACAAATGAGTACCTCCCGCAGCACGTTCATATCCTGATAGATTGTCGCCACATCAAGAGTCAGAAGGTTCAAGTTGGACCGACGTGCTATAACTTGGCTTATGCTGTTTCAGAGGGATACCAGGAGATCTTACAGGCATTATAGCTGTCTCTCTCTTTATTCTGTTCACCGACCATGACTGTGTCGCAGAGAGAGGAACGAAACATATCGCCTGAGAGGCCGGCGACGATTGCACTTCGATTGCCGGTCGTATCTAACATGTCTCACATGCGCTTGCTGTCTCTCCATTCTACCGGACGCAACAAGAGGATTTGGGAGGCAGAGGTGGTTCTCATCCACACCCATTTTTGTGATGCAAAAAATCGGAAGGATCGCCAAGTATATATATGTACATGTTAGATGAACATTTTTTTTTTGTCAACTATTGCCTGTTTCCGGTCGTAGAACCGCTCAAATAAGAATAAGTTATAAACTTTCAGTCCGAGTTTTCTCGCGTGGTGGCGTGCCCTATTAGGTGTTGCCTTCCTTTTTTGTGCCTAACACTTTACCCACCATGACTGACGACAGGTATGCCATGAAAACGCTCGACAATGACGGTATCCACCGGACGCTGCTCGGCGGCGACGATGACGACGACGAAGATGGGGAGAATGAGACTCTCATTCAGCAGCAGCCAGTGCCATCAGATCCGCGGTTCGACCGACCAATTCCATCACCGTTCGTTCGCGCAGGGCTGCTGCTATTCGTCGCCTTTTTGTTCTGGTTGGCGTTTTCACTACGAAAGGTTGTGTGGGAGGGTAAATCTACAGAAAAGTATGACTTGGGATCTGTCATGGTCGTGCACCGTGGCTGACGACGATGTCACAGGTCGTCAGATACATCTTGGTGATGAAGAGGGAAGGTAGATGATGACCGCAAAATTGTGTTGGTGGTGAAAGCGTATGTCGGCGTCTTGCATTATTTATTTATTGCATACGATATAGTGTGGTGAGAGCTGAGTGTTCATCTTGTTCGCTTTCTTTTACTCATCTCGCATAAAGGAACATTTTGCTGTCAAGGACTTTTTCATATGGCTGTCGTTG
Organism: Guyanagaster necrorhizus; assembly: GCF_019112545.1. Taxonomy (NCBI): domain Eukaryota; kingdom Fungi; phylum Basidiomycota; class Agaricomycetes; order Agaricales; family Physalacriaceae; genus Guyanagaster; species Guyanagaster necrorhizus. The sequence goes on from NW_025064914.1 coordinate 102,611, forward strand.
TTTGTATTCTACAATGGAATCATTCTCTCTTACACAATTCGTGTGAATTTTTCGTTCACCAAGATACGAAAAGCAGCTTTTGATTGGCGTCTTTCAATTCGAGCGCAGCAAGGATGAAGATGGCGATCACGTCTGCTGTAGGTGGTCTGGCCGGGCCAACAGGTGCTCCGAATGAGGTATGTCGAACCTAGACTTAGCTTCCATGATCGCCACCCCACACACCCACCCACCTACGCCTAGAAATACCCCATTAGCTGGCAATTCTTCATTGATGCCTTGACGGACTTCGAATTGAATAACTCCTCTCTCTCGCTTCTTCGGATGTCACGGTCTCTGGTCTTGTTGATACCGTAAGTGTATTTGAACGTCATTCATGTTTTCCTTGGCATAAAAACTAGCAAGGGGAACTCATATGCGGCCCTTTGGATGTCATAGATGCAATCTACTCCCAGCTGGGTGGGACAGAGTTCTGTTGCTCCACTCCCCACATGCTCGCATTCGAAAGATATCCCCCTATTAATCCGCGAGACTTTATTGTCCAAGCATATCCTAATACTATGGACATCTGTAACGCGGACCTTGCCGTCACTGACACGCCTGTCCTCGGTGAAAGCTACCTCTACAATTGGTGTCTTGGAGATCCAGTTTTGAAAAGGTTTGTCTTCCGCCAGTGTTGATCCCAGTTTAATGTACACAACCGGCTGTAGTGCCTGTCCTACCCCTCTGTGGACTTCCCCCTCCCCCCCCGGATAGGACTACTCTCCACGGTACCGAGTGATGTTTCGGACAAGCTTATCGAGGCTGTAAATGAGGATAAATGCTCAAGTTGTGAGAGAGGGAACATTGTCGGAAAGAGCGTCAATTATTCGATCCATGAGTTCCTGCGGTAATCTAGGTGTCGAAAACTGCACGTTGTAGGGTAGGGTTAGGTTGTAAGGTGGTCATGGTGGTCATGGACAAAGTTCTGGGAGGGGGGCTTTGAGGTCTCTCCCTCTCTTTATGAATAACATCTGAGAGTTTTGACATTTGGTTGATCAAAATTCATAAGCAAGATTCATGTCCAATCTGGTATGCATACATCACTGCTAGCCATAGTGATGTCAGGGAACATCTATTCTTTCAGGTTAAAAAAAACACCAAACGTAAAACGAGAGAGAGGGGAGAGAATTAGTAGTGCGGATAACGTACTCACGGTTCAGGAGTTCACAACTTCATGGTCGCGAGTGCAATTGGGACCCTTTCACAAGTCGTCCCAAAAAAAAAAAAACCTTGAGAGAGTACGAACCGCCGGTAATCAAAAGATGGGATCACTGACCCATTTTGTTTGTAATTTCAAAAATGGAAAACCCCTCCCTCCCTCCGATCTGACCCATCACACGACTTGGCCGTTGAGTGCGTCCGTCTTACATCGACAATGAGACAGATGGAGAATGGGAAACTGTCTGTCGAACCTTATACTAATAATTATTGTTATTTCAGGTTACACAGTTCACAAGTTCATAGTTTCTTGCCGCTACGAATATAGATGTGTTCTATACGGAAAGCATAGTACATTAGTTTCTGTGGAGCAAAAAAATTCCAGACAGGAAAATTAGGGGAAAATTAAAGTTCAGTCCAAACGGCCGCCAGCTTCTACTTTTTTGATGGTCAGCGCCTTAGTTTTATTTTTTCTTTACCGCCAAACGGGAAAAAAGACAATGCAAAGCGGACTCCGGGCCGACATGGCCGGACCGCCTCCAATTGGCGCTTACATAATATCAGTGGCTGGCCAAGGATCAGCATCGAAAATCGTTTTTTTCTTTCACCTACTACCACCTTCCAGCGTCGTATCAAGCCGCGAATTTTTTTTACATTTTTGCAACTCTCAAAAACCAAAAAAAATAATCAAATGTCCGACGAAGAAGTGCCAGGCGGCCCCAGCCAGGCTGAAATCAAGGGAGAGAACGACCCAAACGCGCCGATTAACGTCAAGGTGATGATGAATGCCCATTGAAGGGGGGGGGGGGGGGGGGGGGGGGGGGGGGGGGGCACGGTCGCTGAGCGGTTTTTTCCCTTCTCTTCAGGTTGTGACGTCGTCCGGCGAAGAAGTATTCTTCAAGATTAAGCGCAGCACGAAGCTGAGCAAGCTCCAGGGTGCCTATGCGAGCAAAGTGGGAAAGGACGTGGCCACAATCAGGTGAGTGAGCACAGCGCCGGCACCTTTTCATTAGATGATGGATGAAAATCTGAACCTTTTTTTTTTTTTTTTCCCTTTCAGGTTCTTGTACGATGGTAACCGGATACAGGAAGACGATACACCAGAGTCCCTAGAGATGGAGGATAACGGTGCGTTTCCCCGACTTTTGTACTTGTTGAATTACTGGCTAATTGCATTTGTTCTAGATACTATTGATGTTATGGTTGAGCGTACGTTCGTTGCTTTCCCCTTCTTGTTTCTCATGCTCATGCTCGGCGTTGTGACGACCAGAGGTTGGAGGCTCTGCGCTGCCGTGACTAACCCTCTTCTTGTCGCTATATTCTGCTTCGCCAATCAATATGATATTCAAAGTTGTACTACCTATCGACAATTGCACTCTCCCTTTCTTGTAAGCTCCCCCTATATGTGGTTTTTCTAAGAGTTTCGGATGGGCGATTGGGCCCTGGTGTCCAGCTGCCTCACACAAGAAGAAGAGGGGAATCCTGCGTTCCGTTTTTATTCTGACTTCTGAACGGCCCGCTTGCAAGCTTGGGTATGTCAACCTTCACCTCGATGCAGCAGCAGCAGGTTGAATATCACCCCTTTTAGATTGTAGGCTCATATTCGAGAACCATGATTGCAGTGGCATTCTAGCCTGTAGGATCGATCCTGCGCGTAAGCCCGATGTGTTGATCCCGACCCGCTGCATTCACTCCGTGGGACGTCGTCCTTCTAGTCGGTGTTGCGGGTCGGTTCCATGAGGTACGTTTTGAGCTGTGACGGAAATGGTGTGCCGGTTCTGCTTTAGCAGATTGCCATGTGGGGACCGTACGAATATCGTACAAGATAGGTAACGTGCAACCCCCTCAAAATCAGTAGTGCCATTATATCGCTTCTCACCGCTCAGCAGGCGGGGCTTCTTCCTTATTTAAATCCCCTAATTTTAGAAGCCAATCACGGTGAGGATAATTAAGGAGAGTGTGGGGGAAAAATGTCGCTAATGACGACTTCTGAAAGGTACCCACTTCGGCTATCGTAATCAGCAGATCTGTATGCCGCGTGGATCGACAGTTGTTCTTCTCTATAAATCTGCTACGTTTACACGTCAGGCAAGCACCTATCCCAAACCAGCAACGATGCGTGTCATTGCCTATCTTCTTCTCCCTCTGTGTTTCCTTGCGGGTGAGTGTGTGTGCCGTTCCTTGTGGTGATGATTGCTGGAACCGAACCTGCTACCAAGTTCACGCCCAGGATTCTTCCGGCCCCCAATCCCAATCATTCTTCAGCACCGTCTGGCCACCGGGCCCAGGACAGCTCACATCGCCCCAACTCCCAGACGAGGAGCTCACGACGATGCTCAACGAGATCGACCCGGCGCGGATCCAAGCCATCATCGAAAAGCTCGTCTCGTTCGGTACCCGCAACACCCTCTCGAACCAGACGGACCCGACGCGCGGTATCGGCGCCGCGAGGGACTGGATCGCGAGCGAGATGCGCGGGTTCGCCGAGGCGTCGCAGGGGCGCATGAGCGTCACGGTCCCTAGCTACGTGCAGGGGCCCGCGGAGGGCATACCGACGAGCACGGTCATCAGCAATATCGTCGCGACGCTCCGCGGGGCCTCGGACCCTGGCCGCGTGTACGTCGTCTCGGGGCACTACGACTCGCGCAATTCGGACGTGGACAATTTTGTGGATGACGCGCCGGGGGCGGACGATGACGGGAGTGGCGTGGCGGTGTCGATGGAGCTCGCGCGGGTGATGGCGATGGCGAGCCGGAGCCCCGCGGCGACGATTGTGTTTGCGGTGGTGGCGGGGGAGGAGCAGGGGCTGTATGGGAGCGCGTTCCTGGCGGAGCAGCTGAGGAATGACTCGGCGGTGGACGATGTGCAGGGGATGCTCGATAATGATATCGTGGGGAGCTCAACGGCGGACGACGGGAGCACGGATCCGTTCGATATCAGGATGTTCGTGCAGGGTATCCCGCCGACGGACACGCTGAGCGAGGTCATGGCGCGTGTTCAGGTCGGGGGCGAGAGCGATACGCCGGCGAGGGAGCTGGGCAGGTTCGTAGCTGAAGTGGGCTCGAATAGCGTGACGAACATGACAGGCGAGTTTCCTTTTTTTTTTTTTTCCACACCCTTTGACGTTCAGAAACCCAGTCCAAATGGTATACCGCCCCGACCGCTACCTCCGCGGCGGCGACCACCTCTCCTTCCTCCGGAACGGCTTCCCCGCCGTCCGATTCACAGAGCCGCACGAGAACTTTGCGCACCAGCACCAGAACGTGCGCGTCGTCGATGGGGTGCAGTTCGGGGACCTCGTCGAGTTTTGCGATTTCGAGTTCAACGCGAGGGTGGCTAGGGTGAACGGCGCGGCGCTGTGGGCGCTTGCGCAGGCTCCGGGGACGCCTAAGGGGGTCGCGATTGATACTAGTGTGCTTACGAATAACTCTACGTTGAGTTGGGCGTTGGACGCGAGTGGGGGCGGGAGCGTGGCGGGGTACGAGATCGTGTGGCGCCCTACGGACCTGCCGGTCTGGACGCATGCTATCCCAGTGGGGAACGTCACGCAGGCGACGGTCCTCCTCTCGAAGGATAATGTCGATTTCGGCGTGCGCGCCGTCGGGAGTAACGGATATCGGAGCCCCGCCGCTTTTCCGTTCATTGAATCTTGAGAGAGTGAATCATATAACAGGCAATTGTACAAGGGCGATAAAATAAATAATATACATTAAAAAAAAAAAAAAAAAAAAAACAGCGAATTACCAGATCCTTAAGTGTAAAAAATTTAAAACAAAACTCCCGTGGAGAAAAAGCACATCAACCCCGACTCTTCTGCTTCTGCTCCCGCCTCGCAGCCCTAATCAACAGCATTTTAGCCCTCTGGTACTCGCCATCCTCCTCGTCGCTCGAATCCGCCCACATATCCCTCTCCCCATCCCCATCCTCACCCCCACCCACATCCGCATCCGCATCCGCCTTCCACCCCCTCGCACGTGCCCACAGCGCCGCGTCGTCATAATCCACAGCAGGCGGTGTCGTGGAGAACGTCGGCTGCAGCGCCACCCGCACGCTCTTCCGTCGCCTCGGTGCCTCTGTCGATGCCGATGCCGATGCGGTGGAAGCCGTACCACCAGACACGTCGGAACCCACGTGAATGTGGTTCGCATACGCGGCGTCTTTCACCGGTGGTGGTGGAGGGGGAGGAGGAGTTTTCTCGTCTTCAAACACCTCGTGTCCCGTCTCGTACGATGAGATGGACGCAGCGTCGTCATCACGGCCACCACCATTCAGCTTGCCATTGGTTCTTGGTGGAGGAGGAGAAGCCACAGCAGGCATCATCGGAGAAGGCGTCCTACTCGGGCTCTTCAGCGCACTACGCAGGGGAGACAAAGCCGGTCTCGGCTTGGGCGCCGCCACCACCACCACCACCGCCGGCCTCTGCACCATCTTATTAGGCTCAGACCCCGACTCGTCGTCAAATACCGACTTGGGAGCCGTCGGGATCTCAATCGCCGCCGCCGCCTTCCTTCCCCTTTGCAGCGCTGCCTCTGCGTCCATCCTCCGTAGCTCCCTCACGGTGGGGATAGCCGGAGCCTTGACGTCCACCATCAGAGCGGCAGGCTTCTCCGTGCCTCCTCCCACGCTCTGGCGCTTATCAACATCAGCAGCAGCCCATCCCTCCCGGTTCGCCCTAGCTACATCCTCCACGATGCTCATCAGACTGACACTCCCCTCTCCCATACCAGCACCACCAGCACCACCACCAGCAGGAACATGAACTGGGGAACTCGCCCGTCTCTCAGCCTTGGTAGTAGTAGTAGTAGTAGTAGTCCAAGTCTTCCCCGTCCCAGGTCCGTCATCCAGACTGGCTCTCTTCCTGTGTACTATAACCGAAGCCGAAGAAGAAGAGCGCCCAATCACAGAATCCGGCGCCTTCGGAACAGGAGGTATAACCGATGATGTGGCACGTAATCGTGCCGGAGCACTCGAAGCACTGACCAGCGACGAATTCCTCGACAAAGTCGGTGGTGATGGGGGGCTCAGCATCGTTGCAGCGGATCCCATCCCAGTACCGGTATGGATAGTATCTGTACTTAGTTCCGCCGGTCCGTTGGCGTTGGGCATAGACTTGCGATTCGACTGTTTCCTCTTCACAGTTGAGCGAGTCTTCCGTGGTGGTGCAGCGGCGGCGACAACAGTATCACTCGCCCATCCCCTATCCGCTCCGGACGCCGTCTTCTCTCGCTGACTACCACCACTACCACCATCAACCCATCCCTCCTCCGCCTGGCCGATAGAAAGATCAACGATCCCTCCTCCATCCAGGGACGTGCTCCGTCTCCGATTTTTCAGCTCTGCCTCGCTGAGATCGCCTTGGTTCCTCGCGGCGGCGGCGGCGCCACGGCCTTTCTTCAACCTCCTCGAGCCACCCACCACATCGCTGACGACACGCGGTCTGGGCGTTGAGGGCGTAGAAGGAGGAGCAGAGGGCATAGCAGGGAGCGGCGGTGGAACGGGCGTCCTTGAAAAGGAGGACTCGTGGACATCGAGTTTCTTGATGTTCTTCGCGGTCCGCGTATGCCATACTTTCGGACCTCGTCGTCTTCCCCTCCTCGTAGGTGTCTCGTCGTCGTCGTCGCCGTCGCCGTCGTCCTCGGCACCACGCTCGCTCTCCGCTTTCCTATGACCGTGGCGGCTGAACAGCCCTTTGATGCTACCAAAGAAACCACCACCGCCACCTGTGGGGGACGTTGGAGTGGCCAGCGCTGCCTTTCGCTTAATAGAGATCCTACTCGACGACGCGGTGAACCTGGCATTTTCAACGACCCGAACATTGGCCTCGTCATCCTCCTCATCGCTACTGCTATTCGTGTCCTCTGGGTTTCTTCCCAGCGACCCACTCCGGAAGCCCAAATCCTCCTCGGTGATCCGCCGCGGGAGGACGTGTTTCTGCAGAGGTGGAGGAGGGCTGGTTGCGCGCGGCAAGCCGGTGTCGGCGATCGCGTGCGCAGGCGGTATTTGAATTTGCAGCGGAATTTCAGGATCGGTAGGGGTGGTGGACGAGATGGAGGGCGGCGCTTCGAGGTTGGAGTAGATGTGATGCACGGGATCTGGAGTGACTATGACGTTGATTTGGGAAGCGGATTGGGAGGGGGCGATGGAGGAGATGGAGGAGGAACGTCGTTCACCTGCGAGAGTCGGTGAAGACGGAGGGGGAAGCGGCGTGTCCTTGTCGCTGGCAGAAGGAGCTTGTTTTTTGCCCAGTCAGTCAAAATGAAGCGTCCGCGCAGCACAAGGGAGGAAAAAACATACCGGCGCCTTCATTCAAAACGCTGTCGACGTGCTTTCCTATCTCGACCCAACGCCAACCACAGTCGGCAAGGGCCTTGGACCGAACGACGAGTCCGTCTCGAACGGCCCCGAAGCGTTTCGCATCCAGTTCCTTCTCCTTTATCGCGAGGTGGGCCTCGCATGCCTGGAGTTCTGCCTGCGCGTTTTGCAGTTTCTTGTTTGTGCCCAGGTGGAGAAACGTGTGTGAGGATGTGTAGGACATGGAGGGACTCTCGTCGGATTTGAGGGAAAGGGTGGACGAGGATTTCGTGTGGGGGCTGGGGGGCAGTAGTGAGTCGCGGTTGCTGTTGCTGGACTTGGAGACGGATTTGGAAGCTTTTATGAGACGGGTGACGCTGAAGCAAGGGCAACACAAGTCAGCATGTGAAGTAGAATACGAGGGGGTAAAAGAGAAAAAAGATGAATATATTATTGCGTGCGACGGCCCGGGGTATATCTCACCGCCGCATGCATTGCGGTGGAACGTCGAGCAAAAAACCCGTGGAGTGGAACACCGTAAGGAAGGCATATATGTATATAGCACACGCACAGAATTTCCCTGTCTCGCATTATGTGGGCCACTTCGTCTTCCAAGTCCTTCAGGGCCGTCAGATAGTCGCGCCACCGCTCTATCGAGAGCGCGTACGCACGGAATGCCTCGCCTGCACCTGCGAGAGAGCCGGCTACGGAGAGGATCACTTGAGACGCGGGCGGGGGGCACGCCGACGCATAGGCGGCCAGTGATGTCAGTGCGACATTGGAGCTGTCGAGGAGGGAGTGCAGATGCTTGGAGTGGTCCTTTTCCTGAGAGAGGAGATTGGTGAGGAGGCGCGAATCTGCGGGACGGTGAACCATCCAAAAAGGAAAGGGGAAGGAAAGGGCGGAAGGAAAAGGAAGGTGTGACGGGTCAGCGACTCGGGAATGAATTTTTCACGAGGGGTGGGTGGGGTTGTCGGGTATTTGCTTAATAGGCTATGTCACGTGTGGATTACGTCATTGCGAAGCCCCTGTCGTCTCGTATTTCAGCTTACGTTAAACAAAACTTGGCAAACTATTACATCAAAGAGCTAGTGAACTCTGTGCAAAGGTTGCATGAAAGCAGCGAATAAAGCTACCAGAAATCATCGTATTTTTTTGTTGAAGGGGCTTGGCGGTCAAAGTAGCCTAACCCATTCAAAGCCTAACGGCGACTTTGCGCCAAGGACGAGAAATTAGATTTACAAATGAGAATAAATTACTTTCAACGAACAGCCAGCCCATAGGATAGAAAATTGCAATCGTCGTCACGCCTCCATGAGTCTATCCCATTTCTTCAAACACGAGTATCCATCATAATCTAACGCGGACACAGTAAAAAAAATCACAATCGAAGGATCTCAAACGTCGGCTCACCGAAACTCTTCTTCTGATCACAAGAGCACTTGCCCCGCCTCCAGCTCTCCTCCTTCCTGGGGCAATGCGTATACGGACTATGCTCGTACCCAATCTCATCAAAGAACTGTATCTGATCCTTCCTCACAAACAGCGACGCCGCGATACTATGCACGGGCGCATCGCCCCACCGCTCGTAATAGAACCCGCCCCTCGACTCGAGGTACTCAAAAAACGCTTGGTACGCCGGCCCGCGCCAGAACCGCATATCGGCGATCTCAAAGTTGCTCCAGACTTTTTTTCGGGTTGTCAACAAAGGAATGGGAAAATGGAATGGAATGGGGGACTCACAATGGCAGAGATTATAGTCCAGGCCTCCGTTATCGGACTGGAAGCCCATCGCGTTGTCTTCGACGACGTACTCTGGGTGGAGCGCGACAAAGTCCCGGACGTGGGTCCACAGTGACGGGATCGTCCGCTCGAACTCGTACATCGTGATCGTGAACGCGTACACCTTCTTGCTGTCCTCCATGAACACAAACGGGTCAAAGTTGACGTCGCAGTGGAAATGGACGTTAGGCCTGTCAACCCCGACCACCAACCAACGTCAGACAGGGTCATTTCGCCAACAAGAGCAGGGGAGGGGCGACGTACTCTACCCGCCAGTACCACCGGTACTGTTCCATCAGAGGATGCTTGAAGAAGAAACCGGAATTGAAGCGGCACATGTTGCGATAGGGGACACTCCCTGCGAACCCGTCCCTTCTGTGAGCGGGACACACAAGATAGCGAGAGAGATGGAAAAAAATAAAATAAAATCACGGAAGCGCACCTCCATAGATGACATTCTCCGCAACCATCTCCTCCCTCGACGCCTTGGCTCTCTCCTCGTCGATCCAATCGGGCTGAAACCAGTGTTCACGCGGGATCAGCCCAAATTCCATTTTCGACGATGTTACCACGGACACTCTCCTAAAACAAAAGACGACGAAGGAGTCAAGAGACAAAGGGTAACTCCTTGAATCAAGCAAGGCGCACCTCTTAAAGTCGTCCGAAAACTCCTCTTCGTTCAGCAGGACGTACGGATAGTGGTACTGCCGGTTGAACCGGTCCTCGATCTCGCGGATGCTCCCGATGACTCCTTGGAGGTCGGTGTTGCGCGCGAGGATAACGAACGTGGCGTTCGCCCGCCGGGCATGAGTGGTAGTGGTAGTAGTGGTGTTAGTGTTCGCGAAATACTCGTCTGGGACGGGGAACAGCTCCGCAGCGGTGCTGCTCTCCGACCCGCCGCCGTGGAAATGCGAAACGATGTTACCCAGGGACGTTATCCGTCCGTATTCGTGGTGGGTGAAGGACAGGAAATAATGAACGCTGAGCTGTGTCGGTCGGGAATCGTAAGCCTTTCCACACACACACACACAGAGGGAGAGAGCAGACGCACCACGACACCCAGGATAAGCAAAAGATACCGCCCCGTCGTATTCATCGCACGTTCCCCCAGCCAAAAACGAAACGAAACCAAAAAAGAAACCAAAAAAAAGCGTGCGGGAGGGCAACTGCAGATATCCGGATCGCAGCGAAAGGCGAAAAGGGGTGTTTGTTGCGCTCAGCGTTAGAATAGGAAAGCGGCAAGGGTGGTGTGTGTGGCGATGATGATGATGAAATCGGCAGCTAGCCTATGTCGGAAGTAAAAACGGGGGTTGTCATTTGTCATCGGCGCGCGCTGCGCCGAGGTTACTAACCTCTTTTTTTTTTTTTTTTTTTTGGTTGTCTCCCCCTTCCATAATGCATGACGAGGTTTGGATGCCATGGCTTTGTGCATTGCCTCGGACTGAGATATGGGCTATGGGCGGCGCGGAGGACGTGGGAGCGTTGGTTCTGCTCAGATCTGTATCCTGTTTTGCTGGTTCAAAGGTTCTTCTGTCGATGGGGGAGGGGAGGGGAGAGGATACGTTTCGTGAAGTGTTTGTTTCCTTAGTAACTGCTGCGTTGAATAATGTTTTTTTTGATACCTCACTCTCTCCAGGGCATGTTATGCATGGAACGGTACTTATATGTGAATGGAACGGTCCGGCGAACCCCCCCTCACGGTGGAAGATGTATCGGACTCGTGCTTGATCGTCTCAGGCTATTGATAGACGTCAACGAAGTTATGCAGGTGTTGTGCTCTCCTCAGCCAGCATACATGCATGTAGTCCGGAGTCTGTCCTGGGTTAGGGAACTCGCCGGTTTACTTGCATTAATTTCGGTGCGTCATGGGTCACGAGGGTGGGTGGCAAGGCGTTGCATACATATATATGCACGAGGCAAAACATTGAAGATGCCAAGTTGTCAGTGTGTCTTTAATGCCCAAACATTGAATTTTATCTTTCATTCCAATCCCTTTGATCAAGGCTGGCGGGAGTACAAGGTGAGTATCATTTGTTACGGACTTTGATCGTGCTCAGAATCCAGGCTACCTAGTGTCATTTATGCGGCTTCCCTTGGCTTCCTTGTCACCGTACAAGAAGACCCCCCATCTTCCTGCATTGTACATGGCTTCGCCTTAGCCTTAGGGGGGGAGGGGGGAAGCCTTGACCTTTTTATATTTATACATCTAAATTTCCGTTTCGGAATGTTCCTTTTTTGATACATCTATCAAAAGTATATGCACGCGCAGCACCAAGCAACGACAACGGGGACCTGTTGCACTTGTCATTCAAAGTCTGTCGAGGCGATGGCAGTTCCCCCTCCCTCTCTCGAAGCCAAGCCCAGGGTTACGAGCGGGACAGCGAAAGGGAGAGGGAGAGGGAGAGGTACACAGTTATTTTTAGCCTTACGTTTATTTCTGGAACATCGCGACGCGACGGCATTCCCCTGCCGACCGGATCCAGAATGATTCTTCCTCCGCAGTTACAGCACAGCGAATCACAAACAGCCATCAAGCGACTGCCACCATCACGCATTTGTTTTTCTCTCGCCCTCTCTTTCTCCTCCCTTCATCATCCCATTTCCCATCCCATCCCATTCCACCAACCGCCTTGCAACGGTTTCAACCCCAGTGACGCTCTTTTCTTTTTTGTTTTTTTTCCCCTTCCCACCTTGCAAGAAAACCCGCCTTCCACATCGTGTAATGATGCAGCGTTTCGCCTCTTCTGCCGCTCTGGCGCTTGCCATTGCCGCCAGCTCAGTCTCTGCACAGAGCTCGTCGACGACGTTCCCCGAGGGCGTCCTCGCCACGGGAACCATGGGTACGACCAACCCTGCCGAACCAACCTTAGGAACGACCGTCAACCAGACATCCTACGCACGGCTGCTCAGCTTGAACTCTGTTGATGTCAGTGTCCTTTTTTTTTTTTCTCTCCCGCCCCTTGGTTGTAGCGTGTAGCTCAAAATAACTCACAGGATTGGTGTATCTTTGCTCCTCCCTCAAACAACACCATTGGTGAATCCGAGGTACGTGTGTGCGTGGCACCGGTGAGGAGCTGCTGTTGCTGACCAAGGGTCTGCGGTGAATACAGGCTATCGAGGTCGCGTGGTGCACGAAAGCGCGGAACAACGCCCGTGTCATCCCCGACGGTGTCGTCACCGGTGTTTCCTTCCTCAAAACCGGTGCGCTAACCTTTTTTTTCTTCTAATCCATCTTGTCAGGTGAGGCTAACCCGTTATGTGAACAGACTTTTACGTCCAAATCTATGGCTACGGTGATTTCACAAAATTGAACATCGCAGCTGGTGACTATGGAGGTAAGATATATGCTGTGCATCTGCCATTCCCCACCGCTCTTGACCTGATCTGGCTTGCTCAGGTGAGCTCGACCCCCATGGAGCTACTGGTGCAGGTAACCCCGTTGGTGGTAACGTCACCACTGATGAAGTTACTGGCTCCGACATTAATATCGCTGAATGGATGGTACGTTTATTACTTTACTCCCTCTCAACCACCATTGACAGCTTTCGATCTAGCAATTCATTGTAAGTCCTAAACGGGATAGGATCTTTCTTCCCGCCTCATGACCCCCGATTTAACAGTCTTATACCCAATTCTGCATTCGTGCCTGCACAAATGCCAACTCATCTTACAGCGCTGCCGAGATGTGTGAGCACAAGCTTGACGAGATGGGCTGCGCGTTCGTCATGCCAGGTGTGTTTATCCTTACTGTGCCGAAATGAACCTTGTCACGAATTGTACATCCCTTGCTCAGGAAACTACGACTTCAATGGAACCTTGTAAGCACCCCCCCCGCCCCGCGTTCTTTCCACGCCTCACAAACACCTCTTTCAGTGAAACGTGTGACGCTGATGTTGCCTGTATGATTGATTTCCTTTGCTTTCTCTTTAATCTGCCGCTGACGTGCAGCTCACAATGCAGACCCCCCTGGATGGTACCCCGAGGTGACGGGCGGCACGACCTCGTACTCCACCTTTGCGCAGTACTACACCGGATACTACACCGACAGCAGCGGCTCCACCGTCTCCTACACCGTCGGTGACACCGTCACGCCCTCCACCGTCGCCTTCACCCCGGCATCTAGCAACTGCGCCACCACCGCCAGTATCAGCAACGGTCTGGCGGTCGCGACGAGCGGGAGCTCGGGCTCTGCGAGCGGCTCGTCGGGAGCCTCTGGGTCCAAATCCGGCTCGTCGAGCTCGAAGACAGGTACGTTTCCCGACTCTAACCAAGGATCTATTACTTACGAGGGCTGGTTGGTGCAGCAAGCGGCACGTCGTCGTCCTCCACCGGCAACGCCGCCGTGTCCTCCTTCAGGTCCACGACCTCCTACCACGACGGTGTCACGCTCGTCGCTCTCATCTCTGGTATCGCCGCTATCGTCTTGTTGCATTAAAGAGGAGAGGAGGGCTGTGTTTTTTGGTTTTTGACGTTTCTACATACATACCATACCATACCCCCCAACAACATTCTTTTTTTTGTGCGGCATGGACATTTTCTATACATCACATCAATGAAGTATATATAATATCTGACTTTTTACGATGCCGGAAGGGAAGGGAAGGGAGGCCTGGTTGCTCCCATCCCCCCCATTTTTTGGTTCTTGTTTTTGCATGGAATTGTTGATACGATACTATTACTACTACGTACGTACGTACATGTGGACAGTTATGCTGCGCAATTCAGGGTTTCTTGTCTTTGTTGATTTGGGTTCGTAGACGGGGTGTAATCGCAAGTTGTTTAGTTCAGTTCAGTTGGGTGTGAATCCATCCTTATCATTACATGAACATAAGTAAAAAAAACAAAATTAGTTCCTAAAATGCAGATTTTATCTCATCAATACGATACCCCCATCTCCTTCCCGACCTCCTTCAGACACTGCCGCGCCAGATCCCGCGCGTCCAAATGCACAGTTGCATTCCCGTTCCCGTTCATCATGCCCGCTCCCGCTACCGTTGCCGTTGCCATTGGAGAAACCGAAACCATCCAAGCCGACGGCGTCCTCCGCGGTATCGACGCAATCTCGCACAGCACCCCATAGAAATGGAACAGGTGCGCTACCGATGAGCGTTTGACCGCATCCGCGATGAGCAGCGATGGCGTCAGGGATGCATCCAACGCTGTGTACATCAATCATGACATCATCAACACGGTTGCCAAAAAACACACACAAAAGAAAAAAGGCATACCAGGCTGATCGACACAGTTCCCCGAGGGATCTTCCGACAGGGCGGCCCACAAGGACCCGGACCACAGCTTGAGCTCTACCATCTTTCGCAGCACGTATAGTAGTTCGTCCTCACGAGCTCTGCGGCTTTCATTAGATTAATCCATATAAATGGTAAACCCGCTTTGTGTTACGAACCTAGGGAACGGCAGGTTTCCACGCAGTGCCTCGTCTGCGACATATCCGACCAACGTCGTTCGACACCGGTTCAGAAGAGACGGCAGACTGAGCGCTGCGAGGCGCTTTCTCGCACGCTCTTGGTCTGAGATGAACGGAGGTGAGTAATGGCCCCGACCAAGGCACAAATTAATCACCTTTGGTAGTATTAGAGCATACCAGGAAGAGCAGATCGAAACACCAATAAGAGAACCGTTCTCTCGGTAACAAGAACCCTGAATCAGTACTCCCCTGGCCAACACTGACGTCGACGAATTCCGCAGTGTTTGGCGATACAGTCTTCACCGCCCCCTCTGGACTTGGACTCGGACTGCGAGGTGACGTGGGCCCCACATCCGATTCATACAGCAGACTTCCACGGTGCAGGATCTTGGCGAGCTGAGAAACAAGCGAATCAGGCAGTCGGCGATCACCGAAATGCGGCACCACGTCGATTTCGAGAGCGGCGACAAGGGCAAGATCAAAGTTCTCCTCCGCCTCCTGGACGTCCAAAGGAAACTCCTCGGCTGGTGAGCTAGCAGTGCAAGAATGAGAACAAGGATAGGATATACAAAGAGAACTCACCAGTCGGCAAGAATCCCCCCTCGGAAGACATCGATGACTTGTCTCCAAATGCCCTCGATGCGCTCATCAGGGATATCTACAACAGCTCCTGTGTCAAAAGTCAGAATCACCGCTACTGTCGCAAATTATACCCACCTGAACTCAAGGCGTTGATTTGGTGCGAGAGCTCTTTGACGATCCGCAAGAAACATGTTGTACCAGTCTTCCACAGCGGCAGGTCTTTCCCAAACTTTGATGCCGGTGGACAGTCGTATTTCAGTTTGATGGGTATGGAATACGCCTGGAACAGAACATTAGCCAACCAACGCATTCCATTCCCTGGGAGCACGTACAGATAACACGGCCTCAAGTGTCCCGTCAACGTAAATATCCACCAGGTCCTTATACTTGGTAAACAGTTCGACAAGCATTGGCATCGTCCGCTTTGATAGTGCTATGTACGTGATCCGTTTCTGGGGTATCTGACTTCCACTGCTCATTTGTACATCAAAGGCAGCAAGAAAGGCGAGCGTGGCGAACTCGGACAGATCCCGCATGATGAGAGATGGGGATCCCATAACGGACAGGTCGATGGCGCTTATCGTTTCCATCACCACAGACTTTTTGAAAGAAGGTCAGATGATAATGTCCTGCAAGAATTGCAATAACTTCACCTACCTGAAGCGGAGGAAGAGCGTCAATGTCTGGTCTATAGTCAGGTGAACTAGGATAGGTCAAAACGCCTGTATGATTGATTCATTGAGCATTTGAAAAAAAAAAAAGGGACAAAACCACAATCACATCACCTTTGAGGATCCCCATGAGTCTAGTGATGCGATCCAACGGCCATTCAGTACCACTCGCCACACGACTGACAGCGCGAGTAGACTGTATAACATCCACGAAAGCCACCAGACTCTCCTGCGTGAATGGCTTTGGTGGTGGTCCTCCCTCCGTGAAGGATTTAGGAGGCGATTGCGAACCAGCTCTCTGCAAAACAGCCTCGCCGATAGCGTCAATGGATTGCCAGACACGTTCCCATACTTCAGACACCCGTTCCTTGACTTCAGAAGGTGCAGACGACGATGCCTTCAAGGCTTTCTCGAGACACCGTAGCGCCGGCGCGCTGATCGTCCGATGATCAACGAGCACAGATTCCTGTATGTGGTTCACAAAGACATTCCATGCATCTCCAAGTGACTCCAAGTGTAGTATCTTCGACGCTAAAAAGTCGTGGAAGATCGACCCAATGGATTGAAGGGCAAGGACCTTGGACGCATCCCAGGCTTGGTCAGAAGAAGAAACACCCTCTTCATCAGACGAATGCTGCCGAAGCTCCTCCGACAGAGAATCCAACAACGGGAAGGTGACCTTCCAGATGCACTGGTCCCACGTTTCGAGGCTCAGCGTACCTCCGTACAGCTGCATTGTCCTAAACAACGTTTGAATGGCACCATCCCGTACTTCGGGTCGAGAATCGGTGCATAGACCCAATACCTCGAGAAGAAGGAACATCCAAAGCGCACTATATTCCGGTTCCTTCTCCGCGTGCTTTCGTTTCGACTGTATCGCATCTGAAACACTCCAAAGCAGACTAGCAGCAGCAGTGAGCGCGATATTCGTGTCCGACTGTTTTCCGAACTGTCCGAGAGTACTGATGCACAGGCGTAGATGATCAGGAGACAGAGCTGTGACGGAATCGCAAACAAGCGTGAGGGATTGAAAAGCGATCTTGATCAGCGCATTGTTACTCTTCTCCGACGCCATGCCCAAACCCAGTGGCAGCGGTTTTGATCTTGCCGTTGGCGACGATGCGGCACTTAACGCTGACACCGAGTCTATCGACGATGACCGGCCAATTGGAGGAGGTTTGCATACGCTCCCCAGCATAGAGAAGATCGTCTCCCAGCCCACCACCAGTGTATGTCCCGACGATTGAAGGATCTGGTGAAGAGTCTCGAGACCCATCTTCCGAATCTCTACACTAGTCGAAGAATGAGAAGCGGGGGTGGAGTAGTCGGGCATGACTTGTTGAGACAGCACATCTAGGACACGTTTTTGCACCGGCGCCTGCAGCTCGCCCGTCGCACTTAGATTCCGTGGTACCGTCTCGAGAATATCATCAAGAACGCGAGCTGCTTGTATGCGGATAGCTTGAGGTGCAAACTGAAGTCGGATGATAGACAAAAGATGGCGTGTGGTCTTATCCCAAGCAACATCGGGGGAGCGATATATCAGTCGATGGATGTTGAGCCTCGAAATACCACCCAGCTTGCCTATTCCAAAGTCGCCAGAACGCTGTTGGACGTATATCAGCCGTCAAACACGAACAAATCATTGAAGGGCGACTTACCAACGAGCGGGGTATGTGGATCCCGCTGATTCTTCTTCGGCTGGAAGCATCCAGAACCGGCGACAGTCCAACACTGCTCAACTCTTCCACGCTATCGGTCTCTAACATGATATTCCCTCCATCTGACTGCATATCAACCATCTCCGCACTTAGCCTGCACAAAGCATCAATGAAATACTTGAACGCAACATCATCCAAGTTTTTGGAGGCATCGAACAGCCTTTGGATGCCACTTTGCAGAGTTTCTGAATCCAAATCACTCAATATAGGGTGGCGAGGAGGCACAGGGTGTGTTACTGGCTGTGTTCCCGACACTGACATCGATCGACTGGCCTGTGCGTGTCCGAACGGATGCCTTTTGCTCGGCGTTCCCTGCGGTCCACCCTTCCACGTCAAGACATACTCAGCATTCTGCAATACCTCAAGAATCTGGAACCAGCTTCCACCAAGACTCCCCGCGAGAAACATCGCGCTCGAGAGGAGTACCTTTAAGCACGCCAGGTTCCTTTCGGACAGACCTGGAGGTCCAGTGGGACCCGTGAAACCTAAATTCTCCGATAGCGATCCGCTTGCCGTGCGTGGTGTCTGGACATCGGTGTACGTGTCAAGGCTGGATACGACACGCGAAGGAACAGCAAACTTCGACAAGCTGGTAAAGAAAGCGTCCCGTGAAGTTGTCAGACCAAGCATTCCAGATACATTGGTGACTGCTTGATAGCTCGCTAGCACGTCCGCAAATATCTCGTCCGAGAGGTTAGTAGAGATGACGAAGGATAACGCCGCTAGCAAAGCAGGCCACCCACTCTCTATAATGTCGCGGACGATGTGGAGATGCTTAGTATTGATGTCGTCCGCCGGTAGCACGGACAGATCTAGAGCTGGGGGAGCCCGGTTCACAGCTTCTCCTGCTGCACGCGGTTTTTGTATGACGATGGAGGTGTACAATGGACCGGTAAAAGAGGCGAATCCTTCACAAAGTGATACCAAGCATTGGATGCCCAACAGGTAAATGTACGATTCTGGTATTGGGGGAGAATCTGCTTTGTCCAATTGATCGATACTGCAACCAAACGGAGTAAGCTTACGAGAAGACTGATGATGGTTGGTGGGAATCATACCATTGCAGCTTCATTGCAGATCCTTGAAGACTTAGACCTCCACTCGCACCCATCATGCCAACAACGCCTGACACGGTAGCGCTTGCGATGGCTGCCATGCCTCCCATATCCAAGCTATACCCCGAGCTGGATGCGGACAAGGATCCAGAGTCCGAATGTACCCCAACCCCCGACATTTGGGTACCCACACCCAGCAATGCCGGTTTCTCCGTTACTAGGCGATTCAAGGCAGATATCAACGACGTGAACACTTTAGATCCTGCTCCTTGCGCGTCATAGCGATCCCAAACATTCCGTATGAGCTCTGCGTCACTGCAGAGCCCACGCATAATCTCCATCGCGAGGACGCGCATCCATTGAGGCGCTTCTGGATCGTCGGTTATGATCTTGATGAAAAGCGTGAGAAAAACTTCGGACTCCGTTTTCAATTCCAGAGAAAATTGTTTCAAAAGGAGAAAAATAACTCGGGTGCACCGAAGGGTTAGAGGAAATATCGGCCGTTCCGAGATAGCTTTGAGGAGTAGTGGACAGAGGTGGTGACGGAGCAAAAGGGTCATTTCTGCGTGGCGTCGGAACAGGTCGTGATAATTTGTGAGTACACTTTCGATCAGCTCCAGTGCAAAGGTCTTGTGAAGGAAATCCAGCTTGAGGAAATGCGGCTTTTCCGCGTTCGCGAGGAGACAGAGATCCTCAAACACCGCAAACGCGTCATGCGCAGAGGGGCCGAGAGTTTTCGTGGTACCGTCTGGCAGCTTCACTTCTGACATCTCGTCCGCGGGCACGTCATCTTTCCTATCTTCATCCACCATTTTGTCGACGACAAACATCACGAGCTGCCGAAGCGTTGCTGCTGCCGTGGATGATACCACCGCTATTTTCGATTCTTGAAGTTTGAAGCATAATAGCAGCGCCTACATAAAAGTCGCTCAATGCCACCCGTAGAGTAAACTGAACACATACGTCACCGAGCATTGGCCCGTGCACAGCAGGGAAGTTGGTAATGAGCGACAGCAGTGTCTGTAGTATTCGAAGTTGAATGTCGACCCCTTGGCTGATGGCGTCACTCATGGTCGTTATGATGAGGGCGACCGCAGACTGTGGTACGGCTTTCAAGGCTATCAGGCGCTGCAGGGATCCCAAGGATATGGCGACGACCTTTGCATTCTTTGTCGCGCATCCCATAAAGACGGGTCGCAGTAGGTCGTCCGACTGAGGTCCATCTACTGTACCATAAGTTATATCCAGGTTTCCAGAGATATTCACGCGCACCTGAAGCCAAGCTCGCCGTCGCCTGTTCCGGCGATGCTCGTAATATTGCGAGAGATTTTTCTGCAGCCTTCCCATTGTACATGTCAGCCTCCACCTAGATCATCCAACAAGACCGGTATGGATATGCACCTCACGGATATCCGGATGCTTCCTTCTCGTCTCACTGGCTAGAGACTACGGCAATGGATATCAGACAAGAGGAAATTCTTGACATTACGAAGCACAGACCTGAAGTTCAGTAACAAGGAAGGCTAGCGAACTCATGGCTGGCCGCCCTGCGCGTCACACTGGCGGCAGCGGTCGATTGTAGATGGGAAAGGGACACGATAGTAGTGGTCAAGGACCGAGGTAAAGTTATCGCACAGCCACCACGTTGCTACATAATCAATCTTATCTCATTACAATCACGTGGTCGATCTGAACGGTTTCCAAAAAGGTTTTTCGGGGCTTGGGCTTCTCGTTCTTTCTTCGTGACCCCAGCATCACTTCAAGAAATCTACAATGATTATATGTCTGACTGGGTCACAGAGTGGCAAAATGGGTATTGTGCAGGATACTGTACACTGAATAACACATGCACCATTGACTGGCTACAAGCCTTTCTTTGTGGCATTTGTTGACACTGCAAATGTTTTCCCATCAACAAATCAGGACACTGCAGCTCCAGCTGGTGGAGCTCAGAATGGGTGGTTCTATATTTGACAGGCTCAGACTTGTGTACTGATGAACAGAATACCAAGTATGACATGAAAATATAACTTTGAAGGAGTTCAAGTCCTTGATTGGCCTCTCAACCAGTGATTCCAACCCTCTTGAACCTATACATGTCAAGTCCAGAAATGCCACCTGACAAGGATGGCATTATGTCAAAGTGTATGTGAATGGTTGTAATCTCCCTCACGCTTATATCAGCTCGCCGCTCCATGCCATATCCCAAGTATGTCACCATTGCTTGCAAGTTTGCACAAGTATTCATATATATTTCAAAAGACATTATCATAAGGGCAATTGAGATTACCAGTGGTATCCCCAGTCTCTGAACTGAGATTGCTCAGCGACCGACCGGCCTTGGAACATCTCCACCAACGTCCCCATCCCTCGCACCCAACACAAACATCAAATCCTTCCTCCCAAACATATACGCCGCCTCAATCGCCGTCGGCTTCCCCGCTCTCGGATCAGCTCCAGCCTCAACCAGCACCTTCACCGTATCCCCGTAACCCTTAAACACCGCCCCAGCAACTATACTCTGCCCGCGATCATTCATGCGATTGGGATCAGCCCCGAGTGATATGAGCTCCTTGGCAAGTGCGTGGTGCCCAGCATACGCAGCGAGCATGAGGAGGGTATTTCCCTCGGGATTGGTGAGGTTGGGAGGTAATCCCGCTTTTACGGCTGGGACGAGGACGGCGGAGTCGCCATTTCTGGCAGCGTCGAACATACGATGGGCAAATTCGATGGTCGCGGGAGGAAGAGACATGTAGGATGATGTCATCGGGTCATGGGGGAGAATTATTTCTTTTTTGCTTCCGATCACGTGGGCGTTCCATACGAATTCTTTTTCCTCTCAATATCCGTGCTTCCGTTACAGGATAGACCATTTTTGTATACATTACCTATTTACTGTACGTATTTTATAACTATGATATGATTGTACCATAATCCAACCAAATCCGAGTTGTCTGTTTTGCATAGAGCAGGGAAGAAAGCGAGGAGCAAGACGAGCGAGGAAGGGGTATGGTATCTTAAAGCGATGGGAATATAGGTAAGTGGGTTATATGTAATAATATATCCAGCGAAAAGCAGTTAGATGGTATGTATATGAAGAGTCCCCCCATTCATCAACCCCCCCTCACGATGATACTCTCCAGACGGACGTACTCCCACACGATGCTCGCGTACCCCAAAAATGAATCAAAATCAGGATCAGCAACCCTCGCGAGCCCGATCTGCGCTAGATCCAAATCAGGCATCTGCTCCGTGGTGGACGCAGACGACGGCGATGGCGACGGCGACGACGACGGGGGCGCAAGCGCCGCCATCTCGGGCGGGTACACGATAGGCAGCGCCGATATCGGCGTCAGCGCCATCGTCCCCGTGGGCGTCGTAGGCGTCGAGATCATCGGCACCGGCGAGTTCGGATACATATACGCGTTCGTCCCTCGGTTCAAAAAATAATTATCCTCCTCCTCGTCCTCTTCCATGACGATCGACGTGCCTAAAGTCGTACCGCTCCGGAGCACGTTCCGAATGGTCGGTACCTGCATCTGCGGCCCGCCAGCACTGCTGCTGACGTTGGTCCGCGCCCAGACACCGCCGCTCTCGGTCCAGCGTCGAGCGAACACTTTCCGCGTGTCCTCCTCGAACGACGAGGTCCCCACAGCGGGGGGATATGGCGAACCTGCCCTAGACCCAGTTCGGTTGTCATTTTCCTTGCCCCATACCCATTTTGCGACGAGCGCAACGCCGACGGCCGCCCGCCCAGGGAATCCGCGAGCAGGGGCGTTCCGGTGGGGAGAGATTTGTGCCGAGTCAATCTTGGGGGGGGGTCGTAAGCATCCTAACTGCTCACGTTAGAGGATAACGTACCTGGCTCAAGCACACATAAACGGGTTTCCCAAAGACATCGCACACCAAATTGGCTATGCTGGGGAAGTTTGCCGCCGCTCCAGTACAGAGAATGCGAGAAGGGAGGTGTGGGTACGAAGTCTGGTACAGATCGAAGGGTATTGGAGATGGTAGCTGCACTTGGCCGGGCGGCAGTGGTGGTTTGGGCGGTAATTTGACCTCTCCAAACACTCCCAAAGCGACAGCACGGCCCCATCGTACTCGCATTCCCATCACTTGGGACTCAACGAGACATCGGGGATTGGCACGAAGGTCGCGGAATTCGTTGACCTTGATACCGGTTTCAAATCTGTGCACACCTTTGCTGTGGGTGAACGGAGGCGTGTCTGGCTGTAAGTGCCAGAAAGAGAACAACTTGTCGTCAAGACTGCAAAAGAAAAGTTAGTTAGATCTAAGAACAATCCATTACGGAGACACCTCGGTGGGAGCGGCTCTTTCGTGGGAAGGAAAACGAGCCGTGATTTCCACATTCATTTCGGGTGATCTGAAACAAAATGAAAAACACACGCTCGCGTGTTCATTTCGTTCTTCGGAACATAGGAAAAGAAAGTGTTGTCAAGGTCCGGTTTTTCCTGTGTAAAAAAACACAGCTCCCATCGAGGTGCAGGTACTCACCCTATTGAACCGCCAGGAGGCACGATGGCAACAAGTCTGTCAAATGCGCTCCAGCTCTTGGTGTACATATCACGGGCGAGAGCACGCGATAAATCTCCATTTCTACGAGAACATCAGGGATGTACAAAACGGGTACCGAGCATGCGTACCGGCTGCTCAACATCACGATGTATTTTTTCTTGTCTCCGGGTTCTTGGTACGGATGAGGAACGATATTGTATATCGGCGACGGGATGTACGTGTGGGCCCGAGCCATCAATGTATCCGTGGGACCAAAAGAAAGGACAGCATCTGACTGGGAAGGACAAACAGAAATAAAGGTCGAGAGTGTATCGGATGTGAACGGTGTGAGAATAGTTTCTAGGGAGAAGAAAAATAAGTGTTTTTAACTGCAGAAAAGGACGAATTAAAGTACCAGGATCAAAGCCGTATCTGTCAACCAGATACCGCGACACGTATCCCGCCTTTCTGCCGCCGCCGTTGACGTCAACGTCACCTAGCCAACCACGGACCCGACGGCCCTCCTCCCTGCTCCCGCCGACGATATCCAGCACGCCCTCATCCCAGACACCACTCTGCACGTTCCACATCCCACTAAGGCAGGCCTCAGCCTCGCCAATGCCCGCCCACTTGCCACCAACGAGACTCTCGAGAAACTTACTAGCCACCTGCACCCTCCCCGTCCGCACCCAGACCTCCTTGCCCCACATCTCCCGCACTCGGAACATCTGCGCCGCGAGCATCGAGGCATTTCCTCCCGCACTGATCCCGACGCGTCGCGCCATCGCATCCGCCCCTCCCAGCGTGCTCTCAATCGCCAGCGCATGGGGGTGCGACGAGATATCCTGCGACGTCGGCGTCTGCGGCAGCGAGAACGAGGCCGCCGGGAAGTGCGCAGGCAGTGATAACCCTGGATCCAAGGACGAAAGCGCAGGCAGCGGTGTCGATTTCCACCACACAAGCGCCTGCTGGGCACAGCCCGATATTGCCTTGATATCCTTGATTTTGTACGACGACGCTAGCTTGGCGAGCAGAATATCTGTAACACGTGAACAGCACAATTTGCTTCCGTTGGTGGGGGGGAAAGATGGAGTGGATACATACCTAAGGCCTTTACCCACATCTCTACCGGGGTTGTGTACGCCTCGCCAGGCGTCGTAAATATGCCCCCCTGCGTCTGGTACTCGCTGAGTTCCGTGTCAAAGTCGACTCGCTCGACGCCAACAAGTTCTTGCTTTTCATCGAGAATACATGCTCGGAGTTGGTCGGTCGCGAGTTCGAGCCCCAGAAAGTGTGTGGCCATCGTACGGTGTCGTGAAAGAGGCGGAGATGTGCGTCGTTACTTTTTTAGCTGCTGCCGTGTGAAGCATGAAGAGAAGATTAGCTAAGCGTGATGGGCCCATGGAATTCGCCGTAGTAGCCGTTCTATTGGGCCTGACTTGCCATCTTTGATCTATTTGTTCAAGCGCCCTTCAGGGTCTTCCGGCAGCTTCAGAGGCTTGCTGGCAGAGGGATAGTTGAAAATAATCTTTTAACTTGTTTCCTTCCCAAAGTTCCCTCGCAATGAAAATACTCTCTTTTGTCGTTTACGAGAATTACGTGTAAAACTTGATGAACCAGCGTGGAGACGCCTTCGGGAACAAATTCAAGCGATTTTGTTGGATAGATGGACAATGGACACACCAACATCCATCACGAACATCAGCTAAACGCGGTCTTCTCGAAAGCCCGTCATGAGACTGGACCCTTCACTTAATGAAATGGAACAAAGGTTCCATAAATATGACCACTTACGATATCCGGCTGAGGTAGAGCAAATATCTACAATCCGTCGAGTATTAGACAGAATCAACAACGGAACGAAAATCGGCATACTGATTGCAGAGGCCTCGGTGATGGCTTGCCGAAGGCTGAGAATTTCATAAACCTTCATGAAGATCAGCCAAAATGAAATGGGTAGTGCGTGTGGTGGCGAACGCCACTCGGCATGTAATATTGACGGCCAATCGGGGAGGAATCTGGATTCGACAGAAACGGAAACTTGACTGTAAACCTACAAAGTTCCTGGTGTAAGCTCTTGCCGGGAGGTGTAGGAAGCAATGACGAGAAGGTAGTGAAGAGCAAAGGAGGGGCCAGAAAGAGCGGCGATGGCTGTTGTTTGAGCGAAATTTCACAAAGCTCTGCTTGGCATACAACTCCGCATCTACGATTCAGGGAACTAGAAACATAGCCAGCCTTCGGGTCGAACTAGTGTGAACGGCCCTAGATTACCCGGCGGCTGGGGAAGCACTAGGGCAGCGATCGATGATCACTTATTTACCCTGCATGCCCATCTCGCCAGACGGGTCAGTCGGACAGCATACGAGTGACCGCAAGAAACGAAAAGGAGCACAGCAGGCCTCGAGACAATGGAGAAAAAGCCGCCAACAACCCCTGCGACAGGGCTTAGCCTGAACAGTGAACAGTCCCCTATAAGTTAAAGTGGAGGTTGGAACTGAGTGGATGTCGCCGTCTCTACAGCATGCCCATCTTGTCGTGTAGCATGATGATGATAATGAAAAGATCAGTCTAACGAAAATCATGGTAAGAAAGAGGACATCATCGTAAACTGTACGTAGAAAGGGAACCTGAACGCAGAGTAACCAGGAACACACTAGACGAGACATTATTCGGTTTATCAATGGTCGCGTTTCAACCACATCTAAGCGACCGCAGTAAGGTTGGTGCTCCAAGTCAGGTGGGGAAGACGCACAGGCACAGCTACGGAGCCAGACGCCTGGGTAAGGAGGCTAATTGGATAGCTAGCAGCGCGCAGTTACGAGCTCACTTGAAGTCAAGACAGCATGATATCAGTCAGACAGGGAAGTAACTCGGGTATGAGACTTGGAAGAGGCTAGCGCGACGCTCGAGGGAACATTGCGTCTACAAGAAAGTGATGATAACGATTCTGCGGACAGAAAAAGATCTAGATTGGCAAAGCAAAGTCAAGGTTGGACGCACCATCAACTGCATCAAGGTATGGACATATGCGTCCGGCAATTCTTGGACATGGTTAACGAGTTTTGACGGTATTCGAGGCCACATTTTCACTAGTATATCTCTAGTAGGAGCCATATGTTCGTATTGCTGGTCAATAAATCGACTTTGGTACAGTCATCGTGGTGCAGGTCAAAGGATGGGGTAAATTAGAATGGATCGTTGACAGAACTGGACCTCGTGATCATATTCACACGCCACAGACGTGTCGCGCCCGCAATCCACCCAGATGCAAATTCTCGTGTAATGCGACTTACTACCTAGGATCGCTTCTAAAGCCAATCTCTCTTAGCCGTACGACGACTTCCTTGCTTGAGCTAGACCATGATAATCCTCCGTTCTAATAAGTATCTACCTGCAATGTCTCCGGATAGATATATCCTTTCGCATCATGCTACATATATACTTACTTAACCAGCGCTTCCGAGAAAACCAGGTTCAGAATACTGACAGATACATGCTAAACTGTGTAAAGAATAAGATCAACGCAGGTTCGTTACATTTTCTATGGAATAATCAACAAACAAGAGCCTCTTTCACACCTGAAACTGGGGCTCATTCCAACAAAGCCATCCGCATGACCAGATTAATGACCACCGTTCCTAGTGGGCACTCGCCACGCCCCACCCCCTCCATTTTACTTTTCCATTGAGGATATACCCAGCGGTCCCACGAAAGTTGTCGACCAAGTACTTCACCTCCCTATCAAGTATTTCGGGGTATCTAAACACGATCATCATAGTCAGGGCGAAAATCTAGTAATGAACATGTATTTCACATACTGGCCAGTAAAACTTGGAGAAGACTTCGGCGACGATGTTGCTCGGCGTCAACTGCGAACGAATGTTTTCGAGCGCCACTTTTTTTTAAGGCTGTCAAGGTCTGCCTGATGTGAAAAATCAGCAGAAGCACCGTTTTTTACGAACTGAGGTACTAGCCAAACCTTTGCAGCCAAGTGATACATTGACTTTGGCGAGCATGCATCCTTAGTCGCTGTTCGTCTTCTGTCTCTTTGATCTGGTTGTCTTTTACGAGAGGCCCTAGTTCTGAAGCAGTGATCACTGTGCCTTCTCGCTCCACCTATCGTTCGAATCCCATCTTGGCCAAGAAAAGGGCGGCCCAAACTGAACGCTCCTTCTCATTCTCCCCTTCATAACGACCCTTTTCCCTTTTACGGACTAAAGCGTCTCGGTACTCTTTCCATCACTTCGTTGTCTTAGAAATAGTCGACCCTTTGACTTGGACCACAATGCCCTTTGTCCGCGTTTCAACAACGTCCGAGCCTAACAATGGTCCCGAATCTGACTCGTTCCAAATTGAAATAATTTAAGCATCTCGTTCGGAGAGAAAGGTCATTCTTCATCTTGTCTACCTAGTCTCAACTTTCCACTCCATTGACACCTTGTGCTACTCATATCATGGGCGTGAGAGGGCGTCGTTCTCTCAGGGCTTCATTTCATGACTTGGACGTCGTTTCACAGACCGTCGCTTCCTCCAGCCGCCCATATACCTGCGACAAATGCACCAGAGTATTTACCAAGACGGGCGACTTGAAAAACCATAAGCCGCTCCATTGGACGAAGGAAGAACGGGAAAAAGTGTATGTCTTATTTCTACCTTCACTGACACGGAAAATGAATTTCTCTGCCACAGAATGTACAAATGCCCCAAGTGTCCGCGAATAATGCTACGGAGATCCGAGTTGCGACATCATATTAACCGGAGTCAGTAAGTCCTTGTTTAAGCGCTACTAGTCACTCAGCATGCTTATCGCTATTGTCTCAGCAAGAAGATAGTCTGCAGCGAGGTTAACTGTACTTTCACAACGACGAGGCCGGCGAGTATGAGATGGCACAAAACGAGCCACTGCAATGCACCAGATCTCTGCGTCGAACGCCAGTGCACACCGACCAGTAATGACCTTGGCAGTGGCACCGTGTTACCGCCACGTATGTTTCCCGCTACTCCCCAGCATCAGTTATCCCCGGACCCTTCGACGAGCGCTACTACTTGTGGCTCTGTGTTTGGATGTTCAAATTCCTCCTCTACTCCCAATCATACAACACTGTGTCCATCTTCATATCTTCCAACACTTTCCAATACCCCCCTGCCGTGCTCTTCAGCTTCTCTGCTCCAACTCCCAGCAGAACTGTTTATAGTGGGTCCGAGGAAATACCGGCTGCCTCCGATCATTGATGCATATTAATTTGACGGGGTTCCATCTTCAACCCATGCTGTTTTTTGGTACAAGGTAACAGACAGGTTTGGTTCGCCCTGGACCTTGTTGGTATGACGGTGAGGGCTGTGTGCAACGCTGACGCTGCTGAGATTTCAAGGTCCTGGACCTTTGTTCCTTCCCTTGCTCACGAAGGATAACATATGGAACACACGACGTCGTGATATCGTCCATATCAGTGACAATTGGCGAGGATATTGTTGGATTAGCAAGCAGGAGCTCCGTCGTATCCCGCCGGCCAAGCTCGATACCCCTTTATGTCGGGATGGACTATATATATTGAATACGGTCTG
>NW_025064914.1:135144-144216 GCF_019112545.1 Guyanagaster necrorhizus
GGATGGACTATATATATTGAATACGGTCTGTCGAGCACCCTCACCGCGTTTCTGCTTATCGCTACGCTGTGTGAGGTCTACATTATAGCTAACAGCATACTCTATTAGGTGCTACAAACGCGCGTCACTTTCTTAGAACATATGTCCGTGACTCGACGTTTCACAATCGTCTTATGTATGTCTTTCTCGGGGCCCATTCGAAGTCTACGAGCTGAAATGCTATATGCAGGACGTTTTCGTGAATTACCGGCTCGGTATGCGATTGAGGACTGGATAGCTAACGATGATATAAAGGGAAGAGCAGCGCTGGAGATCAAGGGCTCCTTGCTGTTCACGTTCAGGACATCAGGTGGTGCCACGAGACGGGCAGCAACAACGAAGAGAGCGGCTTACCAAGAAATAGTACGTGTGTCTTCATTCAGAAGCCTATCTGAATTCACTTAATGAAGCGCATATATTCAGGTTTTACCGACGTTTATCTCAGGAGATTGCCGAGTTTCCTTGATCAGGGTGTCAAATATCTCTAAGAAAGTGACGCGCGTTTGTAGCACCTAATAGAGTATGCTGTTAGCTATAACGTAGACCTCACACAGCATAGCGATAAGCAGAAACGCGGTGGTGTATTCACTGTACCTAATAGAGTATGCTGTTAGCTATAACGTAGACTACAGAATACCAATCAGTGACATAAACGAAGTAATATAAGTAGATACTCACCCTCACACAGCGTAGCGATAAGCAGAAACGCGGTGAGGGTGCTCGACAGACCGTATTCAATATATATAGTCCATCCCGACATAAAGGGGTATCGAGCTTGGCCGGCGGGATACGACGGAGCTCCTGCTTGCTAATCCAACATATGTTTTCATATTTCTTGGTCGATGTATTCGTACGGCGAATAATTAGTCGGAAGGGGAATCCCCATATTAAATTGGGTGGTATGGTACAGCTTGCTTCAGGAATAGACATATTTCCATTATCTTTCCTTACTGCTTCTTTGGTACTAATTATATCACCCCTGCTTTACGCTGTTTCCTAGCGTCTTGCTCTTACATCACTGTGTCACTGCTTATCACTTAGCTATCGTACTAGTTATTCATTAAAAGCACAAAATTGTCCGGTAGATGAGTAACTAAATACTAGGACTTATGCGGTGGTCGTGAGAGATCGGCATCTAATGCCGTTCATTGTTGAACCGGCGGCTTGACTCCCTTGGTCCCTGGGCGCCTTTCGCTCTGTGGCAACCCCAACCTTCCCTTGTGATCTTTATCGCTCATCTGAAATGCTGCTCTCAGTTCCCAACGAAATCCTGAACAGGATTGCCTTTGAAGTAACAACTACCATATACTGCCGGAAAGAAACTAACCAGCATGCAGGCAGATAGTCTAACTCGTCAGCACCTTCGAAGTACATGCCAGCGACTCCATGATGTCGCCACACCTCTCGTCTTTGAATCAGTCAACATCGATCTATCTTGGGGGCTACACCCTAGCTCAGCTTCCATCTTTCTTAAATCACTTATTTCGGGTTCGAAATTGGCGCAACACATCATCCGTCTTTCCCTCTATCTGCCCCAAAACTTCCAGCTTTGTTGCTCTTGGTTCGAACTGCATTCCTTTGATGACCTCTTCCTTCAAGCTATTCCATCTATGGTTTCATTGAAATCGTTATGGTGAGTTTTGTAAGATTTTGACGAACTTGATTGATATTGATCACCCATCTCAGTTTGAACAGTAACAAGAATTGGGAACCGAACTATGCTAAGCTGATGTTTGAACGGTTCGGAAATCTACCCCTCTTGTCCAGCCTGAAGATAGACCGTCGCGGCAACTGGGACATACCCTTGTCTCCATTTCGTCACATTCGAGATATCAACTTGAACTATTGGGGCCAAATAAGCAACGAGCTCATTACTTTCCTCGGCTACAATCCAGACATAGAAAGTATAGATGCTTACGTCTGGAGCCAGAGCATCGACAACGATCAAAGTGGATCAATTTCATGGTTGTTTAGCTCTTTGCCTACGGGAACGTACAGTACTGTGAAGACACTGAAGATAGGCGGCGGAATGTATTCCGAGTTATACGCATACGAAATCCCCAAACTCATACCTCATCTCCGTCACCTCGAGAGCCTGACCATGCGTAGTATTACCATACCCGATGAATTTTGGGATGGATTGCAGGAGCAAGGAATATGCTTGGTGTCTCTCACATATCACGAGCCCACTTTGACGTTACTGTCGTATCTCTCGTCTTATACAGGGCTTCGTGAACTGTCACTTAACATGTCGTCAGCCTCGACCAATGGCAATCTCCATATCTCATCCCTTCTTCTGACCATCATCACTTCGAATTCTTCGTCCTTGACGACAGTTCACATTGAGCCCCACAACAGCGGAGCATGGTGCTTGGACCATCCTATGCTAGATGCTTTGGTTCTTTGCCGCGGTCTGAAGTCATTACATGTCTGCGCTGACAAATCGAGAACGACAGCAGAAGAAAACAATGTGATTGTGAGTCGCTCACTTCGTCCCAGACATGATCTGTCCGACGGCTAACCGTGTTTGTAGGATAGAATATTACAAGCTTTCATGTCATCCTGGCCGAATCTCTGGGATCTTCAAATAAATACGGTTTCTCGTTCCTATGGATATAACGCAGAGAGAACGACCGCAAGTGAAATGCATGGGCGCATTTTAGCCTTGCGTTTCACGCCGCCACCACAGGAAAGGCCTAGACTGCAACTATCATCAGACTTCGCCACATATTCTGTGAAAATCCATGATCAAATGAACAACATTCACGCGTTCAAGGTGCAGCACATGAAGTATTATGGGGACAAGGAATCGTGGAGGAAATACAAGTTCTGGAAGTGATCTGATGATACCAATGATGATTCATATTCAATATCTACTCGTTACTCCTTGTTTTTCCATTATTGTGATCAAAATAGCCCTTATATTTCGAAACAGGAAAGTCAAACTTGCTCTCAAACTAACAGTTTGAATGAATGCCGTCACAAATTTCGAAGCTCACATCCTCACGAATAAGGCAGCAATCTGATCCTCCGGAAAGATGGTCAGCCAATAACTGGGACGTCAATGACCAGCTGTATATTCGAGCTCTATTGTTGTGGCGGGCATGTCTATCTAACTATGCTAACTCACACAGATTGCCAGTGAAAAACTGTCTCGTGGATCTATAGTCATCACAAATAGTACTGGGAGTCCTGTGAAATGCTGCAAAGTGACAATGAATGACTCAACAATGTCTGGGATGCATACTACTAAAACACCAACACCAAATCACAATGCAGTTCGAGGGAGGAATAGTAATACCTGGACTCTAAGTATGTAGAGAATGTAAGGTGGATAGGGTGCAATAAGGGGTTGTTCAAAGATATATATTGTGGTTTGCTTGGGCAAAGCTGTCTGTGTCACTGAACACAACAAAATTTATCTCAAACAGTCTGCCTGGTGTAGTTTCTGGACTGATATGATGCATCTGGTTGTGACTTATACACAATACTGACTGTTCTGAGCTATCTCAGGTCTGTCTGTCTGTCTGATATAAACTTTCAGTTGCTTTCTAGGGGTTCTTGTACAAAACAAAGTGACCTGGTCACCAAAATACTATTCAGGTTGAGTCTATGACTCAAAGCTCTTAGCCAAATACAACCCATACTATTCACTTGGTAGTGTTCTGGGGGGCCAGAAAACCTGCCCACCCTCTATACATGACTGGTATTTATACTATCTAACTACCTATATCTGACTAACATAACTGTCTACTGACCAATCTACTTGCTGAGCCAACCAGGTAGGCTGAACTCATTCCCTGGCAGATATGAGCTCATATGCAGCTACCTGGTCAATTGATCTGGCCAGGCCATGGATCAAGCAGCAGGATTTGTCATTGTGCTGATCCTTCAGCTCTTATGCTGAGACCTGGTATCTGGCACACTTAGTGAGAACACTGGTCAAACCCACCAGTACCTGTTTAAGTACCGGGAGTGATCTGCTCCATACCAGGTACTAGCACTAGCATTCTTACTTGTTATTTACTTTCTGTACTGGCTACAATATAACTTGGCAGAAAACTGATAGATAAGCTTGTTTTCTACATTGTAAAGTTACCTGGCATAACACCTGTCTTGTCGCATAAAGAAGTCAACCGTGTTATTCCAGGGACCATTGCGCCATGTCCGCGCTCGAGACATCAAAATGACATGACTTCTCCTCGCTCACGGCGTAGACATCAATGGGTGGAGCTCACCCTGCCACACTCCAGCCGATCTTAAGGCCCGGTTATTTTACGAATCCGGATATAACTGCATTATCAACAAACGATTCGAATATATATTCTCAGCCATCCAGCATGGAGAGCAGATCGACATGGAAGATTTAGTTGATGAAGGTTTCGTGCCCCGTACTCTCCTCATGGAGGCTGCGTCGACAGGTCAGATAGCGATGGTAAACCTCCTCATGCAAGAATACGGAGCAGACGACACCCTAGTCGCACCCGATGGCCAAACCGCTCTGCGTCTGGCCGCCACAAACAAGCAACGCGAGATCACGATGTTCTTGCTTTCCCGACGTTTAGGCGCTTTCAAACGGATTAAATGTGGGTTAGTTTCTGTTCATTCTTTGTACGGCAATGGCTGACAACCCTCTTGTTTCCAGTCCGATCGAGAAAAAGCCATTAAACGCATCAGAGTCATGGCCTGGAAGCTCTATGACGTCGGCAAGATCCTCTTCAGGGAGATACTCAAAGGCCTTCTATGGAAGATCCCTAAGGAAATCATCCTAGAAATCTGGTACAATTTATCGTGGAAGAACATCATTCGTGTCGGACAATGTCATGTTGAGAGTATACGTCCTCCTTGTCACGTCCTCCTTGTCACTGTCGTGAATAAGGTTAAGGAGGCCTTCGAGAGATTCTTTTCCTTGCTGCACACCATCGCGCTGGCCATCTGAACGCTGCTGAAGGAGATCACACTTCATGATGTGTGGAACGCGATATGCGATCTTGGCAGAGTAATTTTCAGGGACCTGCCGAGAGCGGTATGGGGTCGACTGTACGATAGTTGTTTGTCATGCTCAACAAATAAACTTTCGATCCTCTGGGGGAAGCGAGTCTGTTTTGAACAAGATGATGAAGTCTGGTAAAGTGGAGGCGATGGGCGACACGTAGAAGAAGCAGAGGGCCGGATATCTCTGCAGGAGAACGATCTGTGTGAGTAACCACAGGGTAGCTAGAGTAGGACTTATTGCATTGTCGACGGCGGCTGCTGTGACGCCACTGTCACGGTGTCCATTAGTAGCACATCAGAACGACGTGAAGGCTCTCGTCGCCTTCGAACCAGAGGAAAAGTCAGTAATCCATGACAAAGTATGACAAAGTAGACATGGTGCTGAGTCGAAGTTAACGGAAATGCGTTCAATCGAGGCAATGGTGTCTGAATGTGTGTTCCACGGAAACGAATGGCTGCCACGTTTCTTGATCGCAGAGATGGAATTCATCGATATCCTCAGCAGCATATATACCCAGTTACGCTTCGACAACAGATACGACCTCTAATAGCACTGAGAAGTCGACCAAAGTCGACGGAATATATGCGCACATTGGAGTATCGAGCGTCGACAGAATTGATTTTCCGAGCTGCATAGGCGTAACTGTATTGTAGGGAGAGATTTCAAAAAGCAGGCAAGGAGAATACGATAAGGCTAAGCTGCGACGTCGGTCGATTTCCTGTCAATTTCATGGTAATCGTCCTAGCGCATCATAAAACATGTAAGCAAGTATATTTCAGAGCTGAGCACATTTCTCACCAAGACCCCTTCTATTGGCATAGTTTATTCCACGACAGCCATTCCGACGAAGGTATGGGGCTAGATCCACAGATCAAAACGAACTTCCAGATCCTGGGGCTTATCCTAGCCATTCATTCAGCTGAATGAGATCGACCCAAACGAAGAAGAGGAAAATTTGAGTTCCCAAACTTCAGAGCAAGGATTTCGCTTCAGCAACGCGAAAGGCAGTGACAGCAACCTGTCTTGAATCCGAGGTGCAAAGAGCTGTTATCTGTCCAACGAATATTAAAAATTATGCAGCGTGATAGAGAAGAAAGCGGTAAGAATAATTGACGTGGAGTTGAGCATTGAATTCGTCGTGGAAAAGAAGAAAGAGGCGCGGGTCACGTGCTACCGCCAAACGTCGCATTTGCTCTCATGTCGGGAACTGTTCCCCTCCGCCATTCCCTCAATACTTCGCGTCCTCGTCCATTTTGTCTTTCCGATAGAATAATAGGGCGATTATTTTACAACATATTCTTACACGCTCGTCCCTCTGACACCAGTCTCTGGACCCTGACGCACACTCTGGTTCGTCCACCTCCTGAAAATTTCGGTTTCTTCTCGAACGCTTCCGTAGCAGAGAAAATCAAGAATGTTTGTATTTACTTTGCTGACACCGTCTACTTTCGTACCAAAGGGATGTCGACTATAACTCCGGCCGGGCCGTACTGTTCAACAACGTCCGAGTCTGATACTTGCGTTGACTAGACCGTTCATTCGATACCGAGGACTTACGTCCCTGGTTCTCTTTTGCCTTCTGTTGTGGCGTATGTCTGGATCTGGAGGCTCGGACGTGGAAGATATCGATCCGAACATGGATCTGGCACGCATCTGTCGTAAAACATGCGATGTCAAACTCTGTTTGGTGTGATATTCCCGGTGAATGGAATTTCACTATTGGCTGCAGTCAACTGGACCCTCAAATTCCAGGTCCCGATGATGAATTTGGCGTTTCGCATTTTCCTTTGTCTCCCAAATCCGGATGTTTGTTACGAAAGGCCCAGGTTCCGAATGCTATGACGGCTCCTCCCGCTCGCTACCACCTCTCTTTCGAAGCACGATCTGGAGAAGAAAATCAGGCCACAAGCCTAGGATTCCTTTCCCTTATTCTCGTAAGCCTCGCTTTATAGCGACCCTTTTCCCTCTTACATACTCAGACGTCTTTGTATTCCTTCCATCACCGAATTCTTAGCCGCTTTCTTGGGAGATAAACGGCTCGACTTTTCTTAGATTTCGGAATAATCGACGTTTTGGATTTGAGCAACAGAGCCCTTTGTCCGCGCTGCAACAAGGCCCAAGCCTAACAATGCTTCCGAATCTGAATGGTTGCAAATTGAGATACGGTTGTAGATTTAAGCGTCGCCGTTGGGAGAGAAAAGTCAATCTTCAACTTGTCTGCCTATTCTCAACCTTCCGCTCCAATTGCATCTGGTACTCCTCGTATCATGGTCGTGAGTGGGGGTCGTTCTCTGAAGGCCTCATTTGATGAGTTACATGTCTTTTCACAGCAAACAATCGCTTCCTCTGTCCACCGATATCCCTGCGACAAATGCACAAGGTCATTTACCAAGAAATGTGACTTAAAACGCCATAAGCCTCAACATTGGACGAAGAAAGAACGAGAAAAAGTGTATGTCTTATTTCTATCCTTACTGACATGGAAAACTAATTTCTCTGTTGCAGGATGTACAAATGCCCTGAGTGTCCACGCATGATGCTACAACGATCCAACTTGCAAACGCACATTAACCATGTACAGTAAGTCCTTTATTTAGTCTCTGCTTGGCACTCAGCATGCTTATCGCTATTTTCTCAGCAAGAAGATAGTCTACAGCAAGGTTAACTATACTTCCACGACGACAGAGCCAGTAAAAAAGAGATGGCACAAAACGAGTCATTGCAATGCACCAGATCCCCGCCTCGAACGCCAACACACACCGGCTAGTAACAACATTCGCAGTGGAAGTGTGTTATTGCCACATAGACCTGTCGCTACTTCCCAATATCAGCCATCACCAGTCCCTTCGATGAGCGCTACTACCTGTGGCTCTGTGTTTGAATCTTCAAATTCCTCCTCTACTCCCAATCGTACGGCACCATTTTCATCTTCATGTCTTCCAACAGTTTCCGGCACCCCCCTTCCATGCTCTTCAGCTTCTCTGCTCCGACTCCCAGCAGAACTATTTATAGTGGGTCCGAGGAAATACCAGCTGCCTCTGATCATCCATGATGAATGTTAATTTGACAAGGTCCATGTTCAAGCCATGCTGTTTTTGGTACAAGATAACAGACAGGTTGGGAGTCGGAAGGGGAATCCCTATATTAAATTGGGTGGTATGGTACAGCTTGCTTCAGGAATAGACATATCTTCATTATCTTTCATTACTCCTTCTTTGGTACTAATTATATCACCCCTGCTTTACACTGTTTCCTAACGTCTTGCTCTTACATCACTGTGTCACTGCTTATCACTTAGCTATCATACTAGTTATTCATTAAAAGCACAAAATTGTGTGGCAGATGAGTAGCTAACTACTAAGAGTTATGCGGTGGTCGTGAGAGATCGGCATCTAATGCCGTTCATTGCTGAACTCTCGGAACAAGCGGCAAGCTTGGCCTCTTTGACTCACTTGGTCCCTGGGCGCCTTTCGCTCTGTGGCAACCCCAACCTTCCCTTGTGATCTTTATCGCTCGTCTGCGATGCTGCTCTCAGTGCCCAACGAAATCCTGAACAGGATTGCCTTTGAAGTAACAACCACCTTATACTGCCGGAAAGAAACTAACCAGCATGCAGGCAGATAGTCGGACTCGTCGGCACCTTCGACGTACATGCCAGCTACTCCGTGATGTCGCCACACCTCTCGTCTTTAAATCAGTCTACATCGACCTATCTTGGAGCCGGCACTCTAGCTCAGCTTCCATCTTTCTTAAATCACTTAATTCTGGTCCGAGATTGGCGCAATACATCATTCGTCTTTCCCTCTATCTGGACAAAGAGTCCCGGCCTCTTCCCTCCCGTTTTGCTAGCGAAGCTAGAAAAAAGACGAGAGACGAGAGACTAGATTCTTTTGATGCCCTCTTCCTTGGAGCTATTCCATCTATGGTTTCATTGAAATCGTTATTGTGAGTTTTGTAAGATTTTGGCGAACTTGATTGATATTGATCACCCATCTCAGTTGGAGAAGTATCGGGAATTTGGGACCGAACTATGCTAA
>NW_025064914.1:144906-150406 GCF_019112545.1 Guyanagaster necrorhizus
GCCGCGGTCTGAAGTCATTACATGTCTGCGCTGACAAATCGAGAACGACAGCAGAAGAAAACAATGTGATTGTGAGTCGCTCACTTCGTCCCAGATTTGATTAGTCCGACGGCTAAATGTGTTCATAGGATAGAATATTACACGCTTTCATTGCATCCTGGCCGAATCTCGGCAATCTTCAAATAGAAGCGGTGTCTCGTTCCTATGGATTTGAAGCAGTAAGAACCACCGCAAGTGAAATTCATAGGCGCATTTTAGCCTTGCGTTTCGCACCGCTACCACCTGAAAGGTCTAGACCGCAACTATCATCAGACTTCGCTACATATTCTGTGAACATCTATGATCGAAAGAACAACATTCACGCGTTTAAGGTACAACATTTGGAGTATCATGGAAGGAGGGAGTCGTGGAGGAAATACAAGTTCTGGAAGCGATCTGATGATTGATTTGTAATACCTACGGTAGTTTAATCACAATGAGTAGTTTACCTTGCACAGACTGATCGTACAAAGCTACCATCATAATGTACTTTCCTTTGTTCAAGGATCATTTACCGAATTCCGAGAAAAATCAAGACATTGGCCAGAGTTTGACTGTAAGTCTAACCACGCAGCTGCCAGTGTTCGGTATCTTCCTGTGAAATCCGTACTTATGGACCGGCTTGATTTCGTTCCTGTTTTGTCCGTCCCATGTCTTCAACTGGTTCCGAAAAAGTTTCCCGACCTTAGTGCGAGTTTCCAGCACTAACTTTCAGACGAAGTCGTGGCAATTTGTTCTGTGTTAAGCCGAGGAACTCCCGTTCGCTAAAGATCTACTGCGTTACTTTAGCCGTCAAGACAGTCAATACCGTTCCGCCGGCGCTCTCATTAGGCGACTGATCCTCTGAACCAGAGAATACATACTTCATTCGCAGTGCCTCGTTACTACTTATCCAGGACAAACGCTCTGTCCTTGCACAGAAGAGAGAAGGACCCAGGACATTTTGTGGCTCTGACGACCTCTCCGATTTCGGTCGGATTGGAATTGGACATGGTCTCATATAATCTCTGTGTTCTTTAAGTTCCTGCCTCTGTTATCTTCCCTCGGAATATTAGCTAACATAATCTGGACTTGTATATAGGTTACTCGGGCCATTCTCTGAGTCTCTGACAATGTCCCATTTCTTCAGCCCAGAAGTCTTGTTACTCAAAAGCGTCTCCTACCTTCCGACTGTACTAGATAGCTACCGTGGATGCGACGACTCAGGGATACCGATATCCATCAGAATTTTCGTTAGGCATGTTTGCAGTGCGAATTTCTCATATTTCTTTACATCGTGTCCCGTAAAGCGGCCAAGCGAATGTTCTGTATGCTTAACTTCATATCCCACATTGCCTCCGCTAAAATTCAATGTCCTTGTTCGTCTTATTTTTATCTCCATTCTCTCTGAGGACCTGTCACAATCTTCACATGGCGCATCTACTGTTGTTTTCCTACAAATTCCGATCGATGTTCACGGTGCTGTGGAAATCAAGATATGATATTAACCCTGAAAGTGATGTTCTCCGAAATTTTCAACTATTACATCCAGGGGATGATTCAACAACACTCATAAGACCAATCACAGGGAACTCTTGTATCTTCACCTTCAAAAAAAGCGGGCCGATGTAGTGCTATCCAGGCGCTTACCTTGCAGAGAGCATGGCTGAGAAACGGACTATCAATGACGGAACAGGTGGGAATGTCTGTGGCTTGGAAATAGCATATCCATCCTTCCTGAGGGATGCAGCGTATATCCTTATAGTCCAAGAAACACAACCTGAGGCTTCTTGAGGCCACCTACATCTCCTTGTGACGACTTTGTCATTTACACCATCATTGCCACACGGTACAGTGCCTCTTGAGCATGCCATGCGAGATTAAATGCTTGATGGTTGCTGTTCAGCGGCAAAGTTGGCCTTCGATGTCGTCGAAGCGATTGGTGCGGTGCTTCTCTTCGGATTTCCTGTGTGTCCCATTACACAGCCAATCAAGAGACTTCATACCCTCATCACTCACATGCCAATGATGAACAAAGCTCAGTCACGGCTTATTCATTTAGAACGCATGGATTTAAATGCTCGACGACTCACAAATCGTACAATGAGAGCCTGCGCAAGATGATTAGAAATATGACTCGTCAAGATTCACGGTCTGTAACAGTATAATGTAGAGATGATGGTTCAAATATTCCAGTGCTGCATTAACAATAAAGCGTGTCACAGCTTTTCTGAAGCTTCAGGGAGAATGGGAAGGTGTTTCGAAGAGCACAGATTTCAGTCATTGACGACGTCTACAAATTTTATTTCCACAAGTTCGGAACATATAGATATCCACATAATTCACGCAAGCGTAAATTGCTTGTAGGGCCTAAGGTTCTCGCAAGATTCAAGTTTTCTTTCAGAATGCCAATTCTAGTAGGGCGGCACAATGAGGAGAATTTTCTCCGGAATGCATGAAATATCTTAATAAATACAAAATATATTTTAATTTGTACCGTTGAACAACGTGCCGTACCTATGCTAGAACAAAAGTAGGTCACACCCTTCTTTACAGCGTCCGAAAGTGCCCGTCCGTATCGCTTGAAACATAGCCCGGACATCAACCCATCCTTCTCGACGTATACATAGTATTGTACCACGTTCTGATGAGGATGCTCCACCAACATCTCGGAGACAAGCGCCTCCTAGATCATATGCGGCCAAATAGGATCGGATTTCCCCAGATCCTCTGGATGAAAATGGAACGACGTGCCGACCTTGACATAACTGTCCTTGAGCAAAGATTCCGGAGCACGGATTAATCCAGGGGACGGGGCAGTTTGGTATAGGGAACTTGGTACAAGTTTGGCATCACGACTAAGGGTAGAACGAGCATCCTCATGTTCACCGCGGGGACGTCGAGAGGGCAATTGGAGGTAAAGGAAGTCGGCCCCATCCGACGAAAGCAGTTCGCGTAGGCGGAACGGCGAGTCAGCTGCAACATCCATAATTGCGACATCGTGAACAAGGCGCCGTCGGCGGTCGGTGGGTTCAAGAGTGGTCATCAGGTTTCCTTGATGAAGAAGATTCTAATATTAAAGCGCAGAAGAAGGCGAAGCGCGCAGAATCGATGAACAACTCGTTGAAACGAGTCAAGCAACACGAGGGCACATCCGTCGACGATTATGATTTGGACACGGATTTCATCAGAGCTTGAAAAGCCTGGGAGCATGAGTACCCCGAACAAAAGAAACATGCCTTGTCCTGAGAACTGGGGGCACGTCTTTGTCGTCCAACCAAGAATATGTTTGATATTAGCTACACGTTCCAGGCTAGTTTCTGATGAGTCTGATGCGAGGAACCTTTTTGAACTGCGTTACTTTTGCATAGATCATCTGGACCTTTTCTCTTTTTCAGTTTCGAGTGGTTCTGAGGACAGACATAGAATCCTTTCTCGATCATATCAAGAAAGGTATCAAGCATATTCATGGTCTTGGATTAGTACATGTGAGTTCATCTCGCGAGTGTGATGATGGACACGTTTATAATTAACATGCAGAACGATATCAATCCCAGCAACATTCTACTCGAAGCCGATGGTACACTGGTAATCATCGACTTTGATTCGTGCATTGAAAGAGGGAAATCGATTGATGGAGAAAGGGGGACATATCCGTTTAGTAACGATACAGAAACAGCAGAATTTGGCAATGACTTATACGGAGTCGAGAAGATATGGGAGTGGATGGAGGAAACTATACCAGGAGACTCTCATTAGGTAGTAGGCATCATATACATTCTTTCGCCTTGAGATCAGCTCCAGGATTCTCTTAGCAGTACGCTATATAAGTTTATCATCAACGTGACACATATATTCAACATTAAAAACATTGTGACCACATTTCAACTGGTTACTTATCCCTCTGACATCTTATAGCTTAGCACGCACAGGTCGCCCACATCTCCAAAATTCTGGCTTCGTCTCGAACCCTTTCAGTAATGGAAAGACTGGTGGATTCAGGTAGGGATAACACTAATACTTGCGGTGACACAACCTACTTTTCCATGAAAGGATGCTGACTACAAATCCGGGCGAGCTGTCTGCTTAGCAACACTCCCTCGGCATGGTATTAGCTTTTAGTATTCATTGGGTACAGGGGACTTATGTTCCTGATTTTCTTTGACCTTTTATCGTGGCATATATGTGACCCTGGAAGCTCGGACGCCGGAGGTATCGATCCGGCTATAGCATCTGTATAACATGGGACGTCAAACACTCTTTGGACCAATTATCCCTAGTGAACAGAATCTCACCATTCGCTGCAGTTGACTTAAATGTTATATTGCAAGTCCCAATGATTAATTTGCAGTATCTCATCTTCTTTTGTCTCATTGATCTGGTTGTCTTTTACGAGAGGCCCTAGTTCTGAAGCAGTGACCACTCTGCCTGCTCGCTCCACCTATCGTTGGAAGCCCATCCTCGCCAAGAAAAGAAAGACCCAAACGGAGGGCTCCTTCTGATCCTCCACTTCATGATGACCCTTTTCCCTTTTACGCACTAAAATGTCTCTGTATTCTTTCCATCATCGCATCCATAGTCATTTCCTTTGCAGATAAACGGCCAGTGTTTTCATTGTCTTGGAGATAGTCGATCCTTTGACTTGGACAACAATGCCCTTTCTCCGTGCTTCAACAATGTCCAAGCCTGACAATAGTCCCAAATCTGACTCGTTCCAAACTGAGATACCGTCGAATCTTTGAGCATCTCTTTGGGAGAGCAAGGTCATTCTCCAAGTCTCAACTTTTCACTCCATTTACGGCTTGTGCTACTCATATCATGGGCTTTGTTCTCTCAGGGCTTCATTTGATGACTTACATGTCTTTTCACAGACCGTCGCTTCCCCCAGGTGTACATATATCTGCGACAAATGCACCGGAGTATTTACAAAGACGGGCAACTTGAAAAACCATAAGCCGCTCCATTGGACGAAGGAAGAACGGGAAAAAGTGTATGTCTTATTTCTACCTTCACTGACACGTAAAATGAATTTCTCTGCCACAGAATGTACAAATGCCTGGAGTGTCCACAAATGATGCTACGGAGATCCGAGTTGCGACACCATATTAACTGGAGGCAGTAAGTCCTTTGTTTAATCTCTACTAGTCACTCAGCATCCTTATCGCTATTTTCTCAGCAGGAAGATAGTCTGCAGCGACGTTAACTGTACTTTCACGACGCTTTCACAACGACGAAGCCGGCGGATATGAGATGGCACAAAACGAGCCACTGCAATGCACCAGATCCGTGCGTCGAACCCCCGCGCACACCTTGGCAGTGGCACCGTGTTACCCCTACGTATGCTTCACGCTACTGCCCAGCATAAGCTATCCCCAGTCCCTTCGACAAGCGCTGCTGCTGATGGCTCTCTGTCGGACTCTTGGGGCTTCTCATCCGCTCCCAGTCGTACCGTGCCATCTCCCGACGCCTTCGTATAATCCTA
>NW_025064914.1:151671-164580 GCF_019112545.1 Guyanagaster necrorhizus
CAATCCAGACATAGAAAGTATAGATGCTCACGTCTGGTGTTCGGGTCCCGACGTAGATGAAAGAGGATCAATTTCATTGTTGTTTAGCTCTTTGCCTACGGGAACGTACAGTACGGTGAAGACACTGTCGATAGGCGGTGAAATGTTCTCCGAGTTATACGCATGTGAAATCCCCAAACTCATATCCCATTTGCGTCACCTGGAGAGCCTAACCATGCATATTACCATACCCGATGTATTTTGGGACGGATTACAGGAGCATGGAATATGCTTGGTGTCTCTCACATATTACGATCCCAGTCTGGCGTTACTGTCGTATCTCTCGTCCTATACAGGGCTTCGTGAACTGTCACTTAACATGTTGTCAGCCTCGATCGATGGCAATCTCCATATCTCATCCCTTCTTCCGACTGTCATCACTTCAAATTCTTCGTCCTTGACGACAGTTCACATTGAGCCCCACCATGGCGGAGCATGGTGCTTGGACCATCCTATGCTAGATGCTTTGGTTCTTTGCCGCGGTCTGAAGTCATTACATGTCTGCGCTGACGAAACGAGAGTTCGAGTAGAAGAAAACAATGTTATTGTGAGTCCCTCACTTCGTCCCCGACATGATCAGTCCGT
Source organism: Guyanagaster necrorhizus (assembly GCF_019112545.1). NCBI lineage: Eukaryota > Fungi > Basidiomycota > Agaricomycetes > Agaricales > Physalacriaceae > Guyanagaster > Guyanagaster necrorhizus. Next base: position 152,296 of record NW_025064914.1, read on the forward strand.
CGGCTAATTGTGTTCGTAGGATAGAATATTACAAGCTTCCATGACATCCTGGCCGAATCTCTGGGATCTTCAAATAAGAGTGGTGCCTCTTGCCGATGAAGCAGTGAAAATGGCCACAAGTCAAATCCATAGGCGCATTTTAGCCTTGCGTTTCGCGCCACTACCACCGGAAAGGTCTAGGCTGCAGATATCAACAGAGTTTGCGGCATATGCGGTAAAAATCCACGATCGAAAAAACAATATTTATGCGTTTGAGATGCAGGATTTGGACTATCATGGGGACAAGGAATCGTAGAGGAAATACAAGTTCTGGAAGCGATCTGATGATACCAATGATGGTTCATATTCAATATCTACTCGTTACTCCTTGTTTTTCCATTATTGTCATCAAATTAGCCCTTAGTTACATTTCGAAACAGGAAAGTCAAACTTGCTCTCAAACTAACAGTTTGAATGAATGCCGTTACAACTTTCGAAGCTTAGACCCTCACGAATAAGGCAGCAATCTGATCCTCTGGAAAGATGGTCAGCCAATAACTGGGACGTCGATGACCGGCTGTATATTCGACCTCTATCGTTGTGGCGGGCATGTTTGTCTAACTACGTTAACTCACACAGATTGCTAGTACAAACCTATGTCGCGGATCTATAGTCACAAATAGTACCGGGAGTCCTGTCTTGTCGCGTAAACAAGTCAACCGTGTTATTCCATACAACGGACCATTGCACCATGCTTGCAGCAGCTGTCTCAATTGTCGAAATGCTGGTGAAAAGCAGTATTCCCATTGCTCGGGCAGCTCGACTACATATTACTGCATATATGCAAACCAGTTTTCTTAAGGCTTTCTCTTTTTCTTCTAACTTTATCCAGTAAGCAATGCCAAGGGGAAGATTTTTGCGGCTGTGAATACTGAATGTGAAATATGCACTATATCAACGCCAGTCTCCTAAAAATGGTCGGTTGAGGAGCACAGTGGCAGTCTTTCGGTCCGGTGTCCAAAAATCATATTTTCTCACGCCACCGACGCGTCACGTCAGACACTCTGGCCTACTGATTATGGTTATTGCGTCTCTCACCAGTCAGCGCTACTCCATGAGAGTCGTGTTTGATATTACTGTCTCTATAAGTAGACCTTGCCGCCCAGGGACCGGTCTCTGATTGCACAGTATCTACATTCAAGTAGGGCTATTCCGCAAACACAAGAACACTTTTAGATCCACATTCTTCACAGGCCCCAATGATATCCTCAGGAGTTCATTCAAGTGCGAGTTTCACGGTATCATGATCAAAGATATCAAAAGGACCATCTAAATTCATAGTATGCATGATCCAAGCATGATCCCTATTAAGCGGAGACATTAATTCTTTGTGTGACCTGTATAACTGAGGCCAGCTAGCTTGGTCGTAAACCAAGTGTGACAGAAAAGTACTAAAGCAGCTGTCGTAGCGCGGAGGAAGACTGCTTTGTTTTTGTCTTTTAATATCATTATGATGCCTACTCTGGTTCATACGGTTTCAAGAATATATTATACATCAGTAGCATTCTGTCTCATAATTTAAATGTTGCATGGTATATGAATAATTTAGAAGCAATGTGGACATGCGAAGGATAACAGACAATAAAATCAAATAGAAAAGAAATACCTAAATACTTCTCCTCCAAGCAGGTCTAGAATTACTCGAGATTACTGGTGACTGATACTCTTTATACAAGGAACGGGCATCCCATTCAACAGGTCGGTTCTCAGGCGACGAAGGACCTGGAGGAGAAGGGCATCCAACAAGGTTCTGTCCGATTCCATCTATTATGATCTTAAAGGCAGGATGTCCACGATGGAGTTCGCCCTTCGCGAACTGCTCTTGTATCGTTTCATGTGCCATGGGATCGAACCATAATGTATGGATGATCTGTCGTTCCATTTCGAACACATCTGGAAACCTAGTATACCATCAGATGTTGGACCTCGTCGGAATGGAGAATACTAGCGCACTGCGAAGTAAAATCAGAGAACACTTCTTCGTAGACGTTCCTGACAGATATCTGGGATCGAAGGTTTGCGAGAGAAAGTTGCTTTAATCGTTCGTAATTAATCTGGAAAGGTGGGATCAGTTAAGTCCGAAGGAGCTCTTGACGGATTGATAACATACCATATTAGCTAGTCGGTACATAGATTTGGGTGAGCAGGTAGGGAAGTCATCAGATTCATGTTTCCGGGTTTCGCGGGCGCTGTTCAGGATCGAGAAGCACAGACGGCCCGTATACAGATAAAGAAGTAGGCATTTCCATCTATTCCGGGATTAAACCGAGCCGAAAGATGACAGCGTGAGCGTACATACGTTCTATATGAAACATGACTCAAAACGCAAGCGTGTCCCATTCTACGAGGTCGTGGCGAGTCCGAGTCGGGATGTTCCATGGAGCACCTAGAGTATGGGATGAGGGTTTTCGGTATACGACATCTTACGGAAGAACCCACCCGTCACCTTGCTCCAGCTCATCATCCAGGTCACTGTCATCGCCGTAGCCATATTCCTCCGTGACTTCGTCAAGGGGAAAAGCATTGTCGGTCTCGTCGACGGTATTTTCAATTATGACTACAGCCAAGTTGGCGACGACTAATAGATCAGGGTCAAAGAAGACTTACGACGATCAAGACTATCAGTAACATTCAGCAAGGCCCGTTTGCTCCCAAAAAGGGCTCTTCGTTTGCCGACTCTTCCACCATATAACCGTCGACTGTACAAGTAGAAGGTGACGTCAAAAAGATCCCCGGATGTAATGGCGTCGTGAAACACGTTCGATGCCTTTGCCGGAGATACTGCACGGGCAGTGGGAGAAGCCACAGAGGCTCGAAGGAAAGAGACAGTAAACTCGAACACCAAATTGGCATCCGGTCTGACGAGCATTTTTCTAGGATCGATTCTGGCGGCAACGAACATCTTGGGTCGAGGCGTAGCCACCGTCGTAGGTCCCAGGCAGTATGCGTGCGTTGGCGATACTGCCATTCGTCCGGAAATGGACAGCACATAGCCTTGGAAGTCGGCACTGTCTGGTGTGATATAACCAATATCCACTTTAATTTCTCGTCGGTCACCCGCGGTTTCGGAAGAGCGGACGAAGAAGGTCCATCCCAAGGAGCAGGTGAAGCCTTTCTGTGGGTATCGATGTCCATGAAAATGGCTGGGGAACGTGAAAGTCGTCTTTACGGTCAGGGGGTCGACGGAGATAATTCGATAAGGTTCTGTAAGAAGCATGGTCATGACTGCGGCTGGAGATGCTGTTAATTCATGAACTGTGCTAGTTCGCGGTGTCGAGGTGTTGCGGAACCTCGGTAAGGTGGTGGTAAGCCAGAAAGGATAGTATCAGTTGGTAGCAGTCCTATATTGACTCAAAGCTGCTCAAGTGACGGCGTGAGGAGTAAAAGTCCTGAAACACGGCAAGTATATTCTGAAACACCGGCTGTATGATAGATGGTGTTAACACTGCCATTAATGATGGCCGCATGGCATTATGAGGATTTGTAGGATTCGGCCCCGACCAAAGATATTCGATAAGTCCTTGTTGCCTGAGAGAAGTCCAGTCCAGGTCCCGAAGGACAGGGGAGGGGTGCCATTTGTTGGATTCCTGAAGTACAGATTAATACAGGACTTGAGATTGTCTAAGAGACGGGATATAGATATAAACCTACCTTCTTACATAGGAATAGGAAATTGATTCTGTATGGTGGGTAGGTGCTCAACGCTCAGCGGAAACCAAGCGGAGAGGGTAATTGAAAATTTGCGGGACTGCGGTCCGATCTCCGCATCTCTCCCACTAACCACCATCTCTTCACCAATCCGTAGCCAGTTTTAATGGCATTGGGCCTCCCTCTTTGGAGATTTAGAGCGCCTTCTGGCCTTGTTACCTTTACCTTATTTTCATTTGTTTTATACAATTTCAGGAATCATCCGCAGTCGCTCAAGAGCCCGCGTCGAACACAACCAACTCGACATCATTGCCCAAAGTTCTTTTGGTATCAGCCTTCTATCCAATTTACCCGTCGAATCATAGAGCCTCTGGGTACAGGAAATGGCTATCCACTTTTTTGGGCCAAATAACCACTGATATCTACCTGTTTACCTCTCCGGACATGACCGAAATCGTACGGGACCTCAGAAGCTCTCTGCCTATTATTATTGACACCACATACACCTCTCCCTTCAGCATCCCCCCTCTACGTGGCCGAATTGACAGATATGTTCAGATGAAAGGCTTGGACCGCCACCCAGGGGAGCATTCAGTGGAGCTGTACGCGACGCGGAATGGAAAACCGTTCTTCGTCTACGAGGCGGTGAGGAATCTGAGCTCGAAGTACGATTATGCATTTTGGATAGATGTGGAGAGCTGGGGGACTGGCTATGGTAATATTGCTTGGCCCGATGCCATGAGCACCCAGGAAGTCTTGGCAACCGGACGCGAAGTCCGTGACTGTATTTTCTTTCCCATCCATGCACTTCCTCATACAACCATGAAATACTGGGGGGACCAACTCGGACCCATAGACAATGCTTTCAGCCAGAGTTAGTCTTCGTTCGCTCACTTCGCGGATTTTTTATGACTAAAAATCACCCAGGTTCGTTCTTCGGTGGTTCCTTACAGGCACTGGACTAGTGGCAGAGAATGTTTTACAGATATCATGATGATTACCTCTCGCAAGGTGTCTTTGTCGGTGACGATGAGACCCTTGCTAACGCTCTTTTCCTTCTTTTCCCATCTCGTATGGTCACGGTTGACCTCGATGTTTGTGAAAGCTATCGGTATCCCCTTGCAAGTCCCTTGGATCGGCATCGCATACGCAACGCGTGGGACATGTGGAATTGGTTGGAATTCTGGAATTTCAGGCATGCCAAGGAGTCGTGTTTGACGCCGAGGTCCACGTCAATGATGGCTGTTTTAAAAGCACGATTTGGGCAAGGCTGGACGCCGCCCAGGGCCACCTTGGTGAGCTAAGCTAATGTGGGGTACGTGATTTTGGCCTGTACTTCCGTGCTCTACTGAGTGCTCATCTTTTGCAGATTTTCAATGAACAACTTCTGTACTATATTTATATCATCGACGTTCATACCAGCACTCTCTTATAATACTATTTCGGACAAGCAAACTTTGCGCTGCATCAGCATGCTCACTTTGTGACTTCGGCACTTTTTCGAAATGAATTTCAAGGAATTTGCCGGCAGTAGGGAAGCTGCTTAACCTCGGAGCGATGCAGTACTCGGGAATTAGGACTATTCTTTTGATGTGAAGTATGTCCGTTCTTTGATGTACTGGTAATACTGACAAGCTTGCGGCTGCTAGGACGTCCTCACTCGAACCCATCGATTGTTCACCACCGGCTATGCTTTGCGCTATAAAGACGCCACTCTATGCTCCTGCCACAGTACCATCAAGCTTACCTATGTCCATGCGGCAGCGGCGTGGCTTACGAATGGAGAAGCTGCACGCATATAAATGTCTAGCTTCCGTCGAACATGGTTAGACCCCTTCTCCGCCAGCGACATGCTCTTGACGAAGCTACGACCGGACGAATGGATTTCGACACGCCAAGTTAGATCTTCCTTCTCCCTTCCAGTCATCAGAGAAATCGGAAAACATACACTACAAAGCGGGCCATTTGCGTTGGGATGGACTTTACAATGCACTATTCTCATCCAAGCCGTTGGAAAAAAGACCCACAAAAGATTGCAAGCGATCTGTAATCTTTACGTTTTACGAGGCTCAACGCCTGCTCCGCCTGGTAGTCTGTCTTTCCGTGCATCGATCGGGAGCAGTCAAGAGCAGGCAAAGGTAGTCGAAGTTCTTACAACAACCAAATGCCTTGGGACGTTTATCCTGGAGGAATCCACATTTAAGGACAAGTCGCATCTGGCCATCAAAATCATGGTCGCTTTCCCGAAGGATGTTGTTGCCCAGGTGACTGTTCCGAGCGTTATTCGCCCAAATGCTGCTCCCGCCGATGCCGTGATCCCAGATGTTGTTCCTCCTGACGTCGCTCCTCCGGATCTTCCTCCAGATGTTATTCCTCCTGATATCGCTCCCCCGGATCTTCCTCCCGAAGTCACTCGCCCAGACGTTGCCCCCCCTGAGGACCCTCTCCCTCCAGTTATTCGACCGAATCCCACCCTTACGTATTGGTCGAGGGTTCTAAAGGTTATCAAGTCCACCCTCGACAATGACGGTAAACTACCTATTGATCTCAAATTCATGGTGCATACACGCATGTCACCTCATGGACGTATCGGCTTCCCGAAGGCGGTCTTTGCGAGCAGTATTCTATTGGAGGGATACTCATCATATCTGGATAGATGTATGCGCGTAATTCTGATGAATCGATGGCTGCTGATAGTCGATACTTCCAGATGTAAATACGGGCGCAAAGTTGGTCGATCTCGATTCTGATGACAACAAGCATACAGCGTGGGATGCGTATGACTATGACGCAGATAGTGATTTCGATGGGGACGACAACGATCAAGATGCAGCGGATATTGATGCTACAACGACGCCTACGACAGGTGATCTTTACTCTCTGCTTGTAGTGCAGTCATCGACTGACTCACAATTGCTCATGATTAGATTTTGACTTCGAAGGCTTTGAACCAGTATGCGAGGAGCCGTTGTCATCATTACATCCGTTAGCGGAATCTGTGGAGTGGCCGATACCGTTCCCACCAAGGTTATCACCAGTGGCACGAACAGCATCAGTATCTCCATTGATCGTTGGCGCGGCGCTGCCGGCTGCTGAAGCACAGTCCGAGCCCTCTGACGGGCCATCGTCACAGTTTTCACGCGGGGATGAAATCTGTGAAACAGGGCTGCAGGGACCAACCCGTTTGGGGACTATCTGTCATGTTAAGGACACCGCATATACGACGTGGGCTGCTTTCCTCGGAAACGCGATGAAGTCTGACTATGTCCCCTAGCTGGAAAGCCTTTCTGGCATATTTGTACACTCAAGAGATATCCTTTGCGTCTCTCAAGTCTAATGGAATTCCTCGAACAGCAACTAAAGATGTATGCTCGCCAAAGTCGATGTATCGCTTGGCTGTGAAGGTGAGCAATTGCAGTTCACAAAACGCTGCTTCTTCTGATATACTATCAGGCAGACCTTGAAAGCCTGAAAGAGATGGCGTTCAAAAATATTCGTTCGCAGTTGACACCGAGTAACATTGTCACCGAAGTCTTTTCGAAGTTCGCCTACCAGTATGTGGAATTCATTTTTTTTATTGGCGTTACAGTCTAACAGTCGTGTTTAGGCACCCTGACATACTTGATATGGAGGTTCGGTGTTTGATCGAGAAATTTACTGACCCTCTGGTATACCCTCAGTGGGAAAGGAAAATGGAGGAGGTTGCGCGCGGCGATTGTCCCCATGGAGCTTTGGTGGTAAACCGGGTCATGCGTTTGACTCTGTTAGAGCGGGCATCATTGGACGAGAACTTACAGCCTTCTGCATGTTAACTGTTCATTGAGCAATTCCCAAGTGTTTCCAGTGTCTTCCGATCCGATCAATGAGCATATGACTTTGTCTGCGACAGTTATTTTTTGAAACTGATCTAATAGTGATTTTGAAGTGTGGGGAACGATAAGGCAGTCCAGATTTCTGTCGTGACCTCAGAACACCGCAGCAAAGACTGCCAAGCACGGAAATTGTAATCCACGATATCATACTGCTGGCTCTTTTCTCTCGTGTACGCGGGAGCGGTAAGTCGTGATGGAGGTTTGGAACGTCACTATTCAGGATGGTTCGGATGAGGCGGATTGTCGATCGGTTATCCTGATAACGGCGCCTAATGCCATCGATACGAATGTCCATGCAGTACTACTGCACAACGTGGTTTCTCACGGAGAAATTGTACGTATAAAAGGCTCGGCTTCCTTTGACAGAACTTTGATCCCAATCCTCACTAACCAGATGGTTTTGGAAAAGTGCCGATCCGACGAATGGTTCTCATCTGTATCGCTGTAAATCAAGTTTGGTGAACAAGTGAAGGGTTGTTCAGGGTCAATGCGTGATCGACGTATCTTCGATGTATGTCCTTACACTTGTCTTCTTCTTCTCGTTGTCTTCACCATTGTCTTTTCTATATGTTCTCCCTTTATATATTCGTCTGTGTTCATGTCTCACTCACCTTCCTATATATTCAGAGCAGCGAGCAGCTGCAATCTTCACCTTCGTATTCACCGCTTACAGTGCAAGATAGATAAAAGATTTCGCTCTGGCCTCGAACCAGAAACGCGGACGCCGGAAGCCCAAGACTCCCAATCTAGATCTACCTATGACTCCTTCCCATTTGGATGACGGTTTTCTCGGATTTCTTGATCATTCAGAACGACCGCGCCCGTCACATTCGAGGCTTTCAACGAGCTGAAAACGTTGGTCCGTGGCTCTCTCAACACAGCTCTCTGCACGGTCACAGCCTCGCGCGCAACCCGAGTCGCAGACACAGCCTCCACTCCAACCCCAACAGACCCAGCAGACTAACCCTGCTCTCTGGTTAGGTCCTCTAACGGGTAACCCTGCGGCCGGTACCCCCAATCCACTTTTCACCGTCTTTCCGGAAGTCGAGGCGACCACAATCACTTCAGTCATCCAACACGAGCTCCGATGCTCTGACCTGTACAAACTTGACCCGCGGTATCGCGATAAGGCAGAATGGATGACGTTGGAGCTGGATGATACTACTCACGAACTCTCAGACGACGACGCATCCTTCAAGGAGTATAAGAGGCTCAGCTCCATCATTGTGCCTCTGTCCACCTATTTCTCCATTCTTGTCGCGCACTGCCAGCCGACAACGACTTCCGCCTTACTTGCAATACAGCTCTTCCGCTACATTGCTCATCTAACGAAAATCGCTTCCGAATATGAATGGCATGCCGTCGTCTCATATCATATAGCATTCTTGGCTAGGCGGCAACGCGAGATGATTGACGGCGACTACGGAGGATGGGGGCATATCGACCTCGAGCTTCGGGGTGAACACCTCTTTCCTAATAGGAAGGCCGAGGCCTCTTCTCTTACAGCAAATACAACACTTCTCGACCGACCATTTTAGGAGACTGGCTATCGTATGGTGCATATTTCACATTCAATATTCACAGCCACAAAAATCTTCCTCTTGGCATTGCTTACTGGATAAAGTTAGAAGAAAAAGAGAAAGCCTTAAGAAAACTGGTTTGCATATATGCAGTAATATGTAGTCGAGCTGCCCGAGCAGTGGGAATACTGCTTTTCACCAGCATTTCGACAATTGAGACAGCTGCTGCAAGCATGGTGCAATGGTCCGTTGTATGGAATAACACGGTTGACTTGTTTACGCGACAAGACAGGACTCCCGGTACTATTTGTGACTATAGATCCGCGACATAGGTTTGTACTAGCAATCTGTGTGAGTTAACGTAGTTAGACAAACATGCCCGCCACAACGATAGAGGTCGAATATACAGCCGGTCATCGACGTCACAGTTATTGACTGACCATCTTTCCGGAGGATCAGGTTGCCGCCTCGATCCGTGAGGGTGTGAGATTCGAAATTTGTGACGGCATTCATTCAAACTATTAGTTTGAGAGAAAATTTGATTTCCCTGTTTCGAAATGTAACTAAGGGCTAATTTGATGACAATAATGGAAAAACAAGGAGTAACGAGTAGATATTGAATATGAACCATCATTGGTATCATCAGATCGCTTCCAGAACTTGTATTTCCTCTACGATTCCTTGTCCCCATGATAGTCCAAATCCTGCATCTCAAACGCATAAATATTGTTTTTTCGATCGTGGATTTTTACCGCATATGCCGCAAACTCTGTTGATATCTGCAGCCTAGACCTTTCCGGTGGTAGTGGCGCGAAACGCAAGGCTAAAATGCGCCTATGGATTTGACTTGTGGCCATTTTCACTGCTTCATCGGCAAGAGGCACCACTCTTATTTGAAGATCCCAGAGATTCGGCCAGGATGTCATGGAAGCTTGTAATATTCTATCCTACGAACACAATTAGCCGACGGACTGATCATGTCGGGGACGAAGTGAGGGACTCACAATAACATTGTTTTCTTCTACTCGAACTCTCGTTTCGTCAGCGCAGACATGTAATGACTTCAGACCGCGGCAAAGAACCAAAGCATCTAGCATAGGATGGTCCAAGCACCATGCTCCGCCATGGTGGGGCTCAATGTGAACTGTCGTCAAGGACGAAGAATTTGAAGTGATGACAGTCGGAAGAAGGGATGAGATATGGAGATTGCCATCGATCGAGGCTGACAACATGTTAAGTGACAGTTCACGAAGCCCTGTATAGGACGAGAGATACGACAGTAACGCCAGACTGGGATCGTAATATGTGAGAGACACCAAGCATATTCCATGCTCCTGTAATCCGTCCCAAAATACATCGGGTATGGTAATATGCATGGTTAGGCTCTCCAGGTGACGCAAATGGGATATGAGTTTGGGGATTTCACATGCGTATAACTCGGAGAACATTTCACCGCCTATCGACAGTGTCTTCACCGTACTGTACGTTCCCGTAGGCAAAGAGCTAAACAACAATGAAATTGATCCTCTTTCATCTACGTCGGGACCCGAACACCAGACGTGAGCATCTATACTTTCTATGTCTGGATTGTAGCCGAGGAAAGTAATGAGCTCGCTGCTTCTTTGGCCCCGATAGCTGATATGTCGAATGTGACGAAATGGAGACAAAGGAATGTCCCAGTGGCCGTCATTGTATATCTGCAGGCTGGACAAGAGGGGTAGATTTCCGAATAGTTCAAACACCAGCTCAGCATAGTTCGGTCCCGACTCCCCGCTACTCCTCCAACTGAGATGGGTAATCAATATCAATCAAGTTCGTCAAAATCTTACAAAACTCACCATAACGATTTCAATGAAACCATCGATGGAATAGCATGAAGGAAGAGGACATCCAAAGAATGCAGTGTGCTCTCTCTCAGTGCGAACCAAGAGGGGTGAAGCCGGAACTTTGTGGGCAGATAGAGGGAAAGACGAATGATGTGTTGCGCCAATTTAGGACCCGAATTAAGTGATTTAAGAAAGATGGGGGCTGAGCTAGAGTGTAGCATCGAAGATAGATCGATGTTGACTGATTCAAAGACGAGAGGTGTGGCGACATCGCGGAGTAGCTGGCATGTACTTCGAAGGTGCCGACGAGTTTGACTATCTGCCTGCGTGCTGGTTAATTTCTTTCCGGCAGTATAAGGTGGTTGTTACTTCAAGGGCAACCCTGTTCAGGATTTCGTTGGGCACTGAGAGCAGCATCGTAGACGAGTGATAATGATCACAAGGGAAGGTTGCCACACAAAGAGAGGCGCCCAGGGACAAAACACCCAAGTTCTAGCTGGCCGTTTGATCCGACGGCCCGGCAACAAACGGTATCAGATGCCGACCTCTCACGATTGGCAGACGACCATAGCTGGTAGTAATTATTGATCTGCGCCGACAATTTTGCACTTTTGAAGACACTTTATTTGCATAACACGAATAACCAGTATGATAAATAAGGCTAAGCGTTGACATAGTCATGTGGAGGCAACAGGAGGGAAATTTGAGAATTTGGGAAATCAGGTGACATGACCGGATAATAAAACATGCACGGGTCATATAATCAGTATCAAAGAACAAATAAGGAAAGATAATGAAAAACGTCATTTGCTGGAGCGAGATATAGGTACCGCTGATCTTCTCTGAGATGTCCCTTCCTCCAGAGTCAGAACCTCTGTCCATTGGCTTATACCAAAAACAGCGCGGTATGGAGATGGACCTCGCTGAGTTAATTAATACGTGTTATGAATTAGCGGAGGCAGCCAATACTTCCTGGGACCCACGATAAACAGCTCTGCTGGGAGTCCGAGCAGAGAAGTTGAAGGACACGAAGTAGGATTATACGAAGGCGTCGGGAGATGGCACGGTACGACTGGGAGCGGATGAGAAGCCCCAAGAGTCCGACAGAGAGCCATCAGCAGCAGCGCTTGTCGAAGGGACTGGGGATAGCTTATGCTGGGCAGTAGCGTGAAGCATACGTAGGGGTAACACGGTGCCACTGCCAAGGTGTGCGCTGGCGTTCGACGCACGGATCTGGTGCATTGCAGTGGCTCGTTTTGTGCCATCTCATATTCGCCGGCTTCGCCGTTGTGAAAGCGTCGTGAAAGTACAGTTAACGTCGCTGCAGACTATCTTCCTGCTGAGAAAATAGCGATAAGGATGCTGAGTGACTAGTAGAGA